>NC_141061.1:15207349-15254849 GCF_041138505.1 Cibotium barometz
TTGATCTCTGTCAACATGGACAATAGAGTCTATTTCATAACGATCAATCAAGCCCAGGCTTTCTTTAATAATCATAAGCATAATATTTTCATCTAATTTGTCTACATCTAAACGTATTTTAATTTGATAAACATCATTCCATCCAACAACTTCAACCGGTCATGGTCCAAACCAAGTTGGACTATGAAAAAAACAATGCTCAAATTCAACAACCAAATTCACCCTCTCCTCAAAGGAAAGAGTACTCCTCATGTGCTCAAGAAATATGCAAGTAACCTCTTCCATCTCTGTCAATCACACATACATACATATAAGTACATGCATGTGCTCAAGAAATATGCAAGTAACCTCTTCCATCTCTGTCAATCATACATACATACATATGAGTACATGCATGGCTACTATGTGTGTGAGTGTAAATTTTAATTATAACTAATCTATGCATGCACATCGGTGTAAATAAACAAATTGCAACTACTATGTGTATGTACATGTGTGTTTGAATTAATACATGTAAGTAGAAGCCTTTCCTCGGTGCGTGTGTGAGTGTGTGTGTGTATAAGAAGTTAAACTACTAATACATATACATATAAGAACGTAATTGGCACAATGTATACCACAAAGTTAATGCACATACTAACTACATGCAATTCAAATCACAATCCCACACATACACTTCCACCCCCGCCGCCCACGCTTTTCCCATTTGGATGACTAAAATATTTTGAAACACTTCCACTCTATCTCTTTCTCTCACACTCACTCACACACACCCATGTTGAAATTTGAGCATAATGATGAGCTATGGTGGATCAAACACTAGAATCAACATCATTAACAAAGTGATTAGTAAATGATTAAGACGTAATAAGTGGATAATTAGCAAATAGATTAATGTAGGCATGGATACTCAAAAACCAGCAAATTCTCATTAGGGCTATGCCTCAATTTATAGAGTTTACATCAAGCATCAAATCCCATTGATTTCTCCATGATTCACTCCCAGAATATCTCCACCTCTTGCCTGATTCTCTCCACCTCTTCTCTTTTCCCTGAATATCTCCTAGAATAACTCCACACTCCTAAATTCTCTCATGCTACCCTTTATTCTCTCCCAGTAGATTCTTCTCACCTTTTCATAGGTTCTTTCACAATTACATCTTCTCTTTTACAGCCTCTAACCAAGGGCTTGTTCCCGCACACACCCTATTCACTTGTACATTTCAACACCTCCCCTCAAGTGAATAATCCTAGCACACCTGGACCCTATACCAAGTTTCCCTCTTACTTGATAGCCCGCGACCAGTGCCTCAAGTCCCTAAACTCCATAGTCCTTGACACTCTCTCTCTCTATGTGTCCAAGGCTACTATAAGTGCCCGCGACCTTGACTAAAGTGCTCACACATACATCTACCACGTGGCCTATATCATCAGTGGCTCAGAGGTGGTTTTACTTTATTGGGGCAGGTTACATTGGGTTGTGGGGTCTCTCTCTCTCTCTCTCTCTCAGAAAAGATGATCCGACTCCACTTCCTTTGGAGCCTCCATGAAGTTTGCCGATGTCGTTCCTTCTTCACTGGGTTTGCTGTAGAGCAGTCTCTCGCCATGTGTCCTGGCTTTCCACATTTGTGGCAAGTGAAGGTCCTCCCTCCTACTCTGCCTCTTCCTCGTCCTCGTCCTCGAGAGAATCCTCCTCGGGTGAAGAATGCTTTTTCCTCTCCTGCTGTTGAGTCGAGCCCTTTCTTCTGTTTGCCTCTGCTCTCTTACTCTAGTAGAGCTGCTTCTATCTCATGTAGCTTCAATTCAGGTACATTCTTTAGTGTTGCTACAATGTTTTCATAATCTCCTTTGTCCACACTCTTCAGAAGTACAGCTAATGCTTCATCATCTTCTACCTTTTTGCCAATAGAAGCTGCCAGCTGTTGCTTAATGCTTTTATATTTGTTCAAGTGTGTGATTAAAGGTTCACTTTCCTTCATGTCCAATTTGTAGAATCGCATTAACAGATTTATCTTTGAATTTTTTGCTTGTGTACCAAATAATTTATTGAGTTCATCCCATGCATCTTTTGCCCATTGTATCCCTGTGATGTGATGAATGATTTCATCATTTAAACTGAGTGCAATAAGTCCCAATGCTTTTTCATTCCTCCTCTTCCACTCATTTTCTCCTCTCTCTGGGCATTCATCTCTCCCTTCAACTAATCCCCACAGATTTTTCCTCATCAGCAAATACATGGTTTTTGTCTGCCATGTATAAAACTTCTCCCCATTAAATTTAGCTATTTCCTGTGCTGAACTCATGGCGATGTGAAGGGGGTCTTACCTCTTGATCCAATTTTAAGATTCAAGGGCAGTGTCTACCCTTTTACAACTCAATCTGGTGTTTAATAGATGATTACAACAATTTTATCAGCATAAAATCACCAGAAATTACACTAAATTAAGGGTAACCAATTTGTACGGGATGGTTGGAGTATCAAACCAACTCCGATTTGCAATCTGAAGCTATCGGGATCTGTATCAGATGCCTAATGGTTAATTTGAACCATCGATTGCACCAAAATACAGTGATTACCATTGATTAATCATTGATTAGTAAATTAATGCTCTGTTTTGTGTGCAAAAAACAGAGTATGCGGGGAGTCCAGATCTGGTGCCTTCCACTTCAAATGAGCTCAAATGCTTTAAAAGGCATCAATAGCAATGAGTCTAGTAGAGGATTAAGCCAAGAAACACAAGATTTGACCAAATATTGAAAGCTTAATCTCTGTTTTACCAAAGTCACCTGCAGATTTGATGAAGAGCTTGGATCTCATTGTAGACTTGATGAAACTGAATTTTGTCTTCACCAGCTTGTAGAGCATACTTGAAAACCCCCGGGGCTAAGAGGAATTGAAGCAATTTGATTTGATGAGCACAAGATCTGCAAATCACTCAGAAAAAACAGCGCTGATTTCATCGTCGATTTCTCTTGATTTACTTCGCGGTTTGCTGCGCCGTTTTGATGTGCTTGTAGCCAAAGATGTTAGCTACCATATGCTAGAAGCTTGTGCCCTAATTCTATGTGTGCAAGGTGCTAGAGATCCTCCACTGGCTGGGGGTGAAGGGGGAAGTGAAAAACTAACTAAAAATTTGATTATTTGCTAATTTTCTACTAATCTTGATTAATTAACTAATGGGCTCATAAATCTGATGGATTCTAGGCATGGCTCTGATACCATGTTGAAATTTGAGCATAATGATGAGCTATGGTGGATCAAACACTAGAATCAACATCATTAACAAAGTGATTAACAAATGATTAAGATGTAATTAGTGGATAATTAGCAAATAGATTAATGTAGGCATGGATACTCAAAAACCAGCAAATTCTCATTATGGATATGCCTCAATTTATAGAGTTTACATCAAGCATCAAATCCCATTGATTTCTCCATGATTCACTCCCAGAATATCTCCACCTCTTGCCTGATTCTCTCCACCTCTTCTCTTTTCCCTGAATATCTCCCAGAATAACTCCACACTCCTAAATTCTCTCATGCTACCCTTTATTCTCTCCCAGTAGATTCTTCTCACCTTTTCACAGGTTCTTTCACAATTACATCTCCTCTTTTACAGCCTCTAACCAAGGGCTTGTTCCCGCACACACCCTATTCACTTGTACATTTCAACAACCCACACACTACATATAATAGGCCTTGCATCTACAACAGAATTAATAATTTAAAAAAAAACACACACACATACACACACAAACTTTTCGTATTTGAATAACTAAAATATTAGTGTCTTCCATATATTTACTACTATTCAAATTATTAAACATTCAAAACACTTTCAATATCAATATGAGGAGACTCTAAAACACACACGGCACACACACACACACACATTCAACACACACACACACATTGAACTCACACAACACACACACACACACACACACACACACACACACTTGCTATTCAAAATTTTTTTTAAACTTTCATATTTTGATAAGCTTTCATAATATGGAATTTTACAAAAATAAAATTTTAATAAACTTTCATTTTATAATGTTATTGTTTAGGGATTTAAGTATGGACTATAATATTTAGGGTTGTAAGTGTGTATATATCTGATGACATTCTCTGTGTGTGTGTGTGTGTAAAATAATGTAAGTAAATAAATTTATGTGTTATATGTATGTATATATACATATATATTTGTATACATACATACACATACACACATATAAATACATACACAAATAAAATCACACACATGCACACAATCACACCCCAAGCACAAACACACACACTAAACTATTTCACTCTCTCTCTCTCTCTCACACACACACACACACACACACACTTGCTAATCAAATTAAAAATAATAATTTTTAAAAAGTTTTTAAATACTCTACCGTAAACATGAACACACTTTTCTTATTTAAACAACTATATTATTTATCTCTCTTACACACACACACACACACACTTTGCTTTCACATAATCAACCCCAAACACACACACACAAATACACTTGCTAGTCAAATTTAAGAGACATTTTCTAAAAACTTTCAACATATTTAAAATTATTCCAAAAAAAAATTAGCTCCCATATTTTGATAAACATCCATAATATGGCATTTATAAAAAAACATTTTAATAAAATTTAAAAAAATTCTCTCTCTCTCTCTCTCTCTCTCTCTCTCTCTCTCTCTCTCTCTTTCTCACACACGCACACACACACACATGATACTTTTACTCTATCTCTCTCTCTCTCTCACACACACACATGCTATAACTCTCTCTCTCTCTCTCTCTCTCTCTCTCATACTGCGTGGTCAGGTTCCCCTCCAAGATTGACCTGACTTGACAGCTCAGGTCTTTCATAAGAAACACAAGGACATGATGTCCTTATTGGTGAAAAAAGCAATATTTGGAAAGGTGTTGGGATTTGTGTCTGTTATTGAATTTCAAAAAAGAGGCTTGCCACATGCACATATATTATTGATATTAGAAAGTGGAAGTAAACCGGTGGAGATTGCACACTACGATATGTTGGTATGTGCTGAACTTCCTGATAAAGTGATGTTTCCTAGGTTGCACACCATAATTAGTCATTATAACATCCATGGACCATGTGGGGAACTAAATATGTGCTCTCCTTGCATGGTCAACGGGGGGTGCAAACATCGATACCCTTGAAATTTTTGCGAGACTACTAGCATTGATGACAATGGATATCCAACTTACATGCGGAGTGTAAAGGATCAAAGGGTGAATAGTCGATGGGTTGTTCCATATAACCCTTTTCTGTCCATGAGGTACAAAGCCCATATTAACATTGAAGTATTCTCTACTATTACTATCATAAAGTATTTGTATAAGTATGTATACAAAGGACATGATAGAGCTACTATAGAGTTGCAAGACTCATACCACGGGGTTATTGATGAGGTTAGTCAATATTTGCATGGTACGTGTCTGCATCGTCTGAGGCATGCTAGCGCATATACCAACATGATTTGCATGATGAAAAGCCTAATATACAAAGGTTGCATGTCCATCTCCCAATGCAGAACAATGTGATATTCAATGATCAAGATGATTTGCGTGATGTGATTAGTTGTGACAGAAACCAAAGAATATCTTTAACTAAATGGTTTAAAGCTAATTAATTGTATACGGATGCAAGTAGCATGCTATATGTTGATTTCCCTTGCAAGTGGGTGTGGAATTCAGCTTTGCGCTCATGGGCTAAAAGGAAAAGGGAAAATGTGATCGGACGTATGTATAATGTTACTCCGAGTGCAGGTGAGCAATATTACTTATGCATGTTACTTACTTGTGCAAAGGTTGTAAATCTTTTGAGGATTTATGAACGGTGGATGGACACTTGTATCTGTGTTTTAAGGCTGCATATGAAGTCGGAGGAATGCTAGAGAGTGATGAGGAGTGGTATATGTGCCTCCAAGAAGCTACATTTCAGAAAACAGGATTCCAACTACGTCAATTGTTTGTCATTATAATGGTTTTTGGTGAGCCTATATCCCCTGGACACCTTTAGAATACCTGGACACCTTTGGAATAAATTCTCCACCAAGCTTTTAGATGATTTTTTCCATACCTTGCAGAAGAGAGAGTGTACAGATTTTGGTGTTTGTCATTCTATAGTAAAGAATCAAGCTCTGTTGCAAATGCAAGACCTCTTACAATAGTATGGAAAGCGGTTGCATGATTTTGAAGGGTTGCCTGTTCCCAATAGATCAAGTGTTGCCAGTGTCAACAATGGTTTGCCGATGGAAGAGATGATGTTTGATTCTGTTCAGCAGGCTGTTTTGTCTGTTTCCATGGAAAGGAGTCTAAATAGTTATCAATCAAGAGCATTTGACAGTATCCTTGAGGCTGTTTCTTTGAACCAGGGTGGTGTTTTTTTCCTTGATGGACCAGGTGGATGAGGCAAAACCTATCTTTATAATGCCTTGCTGTCATCACGATTACGTGGAGAGAATCAAGTTGCATTGACATGTGCATCATCTAGAATAGCTGCATTGTTGCTTTCAAGTGGTCGTACAGCGCACTCATGTTTTAAAATTCCATTGGTGCTCAATGCTTCTAGAACATGTGGAATTAAAGCTAATAGCCCATTAGCGGAGGTGTTGAAGCTTGCAAGGTTAATTATTTGGGATGAAACTCCAATGATGCATCGGTACGCATATGAAGCACTAGACAAGACATTGAAAGACATTATCCACAGTGATTCAGTGTTTAGTGGGAAAGTTATGCTCTTTGGTGGTGACTTTAGGCAAATCTTACCGGTTGTGCCAAAGGGATCACGTGAGGACATTGTTGATGTAACATTATGCTGGTCACATATTTGGAGATATGTGAAAGTTCTAAAGCTTACCCAAAACATGCAGGTTAGACACAGTTCTTATGATTGTACGGAACAAGAATTTGTCAAATTGACATTACAAATTGGAGACGGCTCTATAGGCCATCCAAACAATGAAGGCAGAGTGGTAATACCACCACGAATGTTGATCCATGGGAACTCCATTTTGAGTTTGGTAGAATGGGTATACAAAGATCTTCAGAGGGTGGAGGAATATGGATGCTTCTTTAAAGATCGTGCTTTCTCAACCCCTCTTAAGCTTGAGAAGCTTTCTAAATAATTATTTTAATTCAAATCGAGCTTTCCGTTAAAGTCTTAATGCTTAAGAGAAAGTTAATCTTTATTCTTATTTGTAATGCTTTCTTTAAGTAAATCTCTCTCTCTAAAAGAATATCCATCCTTATGGCTAAATCCCTTGAAAAAGGATGCTTCTCAATGACAGTCTCTTAATTCAAAGCTAAACTCTAGGCTTGATAAGCTAGAGATTAAGAAAAATGGTATTTTTATGATTTTGTGTTAACAAAATAATGGTTATTTCTTTTAGATTATTTATAAGTAGTTAAAAACTACTTTGATTGATTCTAAATGAGAACTAGATTATCCTACCAATTTGAGAAAAGAGAAATAATGGAATTAGCTTAATCTAGTGGGATAATCATAATTAAGTTTATGATTATGGTTAAAATTATGATTTAAATTCATAATTTGATTTTAAGCATAAAAGAGGAACTACTATCATATTTCCATTACAAGTTTTTATTCTCTAGAAAAATTTGAGAATTATCAGTAATAGCAGAAGCTATGGCAAAATTTTTAAAAAATAATACATATCTTATTTTTATGCATAATGCTAAAAGAGGACTTCCTACCATATTCTAGGATTGGACATCCTATGCAAAAGGAATGATTTTCACCATATTCATGAGAAATATTTTTTTGTAAATTAATTGATTATGAGAAAAGAGTAAATTTATTTTTATGCAAAAAGAGGAATTCCTATGATAATTGAGATCCAAGTAATTAAATGGTAAAAGAGGAATTTTTGGTAAAATTTTTTAATGCAAAAATAGGAATTCCCATGATATTTGATATCCAAGTAATTAAATGGTAAAAGAGTAATTTTTGGCATAATTCAAATTATGAGTATTTATCAAAAGTGAAATTTTGAGCATTATTAATTTTATTGGAAAATATGGGTAGAACTGATTTTTGTAAATCCCATGAATTTTTTACTCAAAAGAAGAATATTGAATATATTTCACTTGTGAAATTTGAGAAAGAATATGAAAATATCCATCGAGAAAAAGTATCTTTAACTAGGCCAAGCAATTGGTAGAAACTTAGAAAAGTCCCATCGATATAGAAAGTAGAAAACAGTACTAAAAGTGGATGTGATAAGATGTGATGTAGAGTCGAATGAATATAAATAAATGTGACGAGATGTAAACAGATGCGATGTAATTAGATGAGATGTGAATGTGAGAAGAGGAGATGTAAACGTGATGAAATAAGATGTGAATGTGATGTGATAAGATGTGAATGCAATGTCAGTGGATGTGATGAGAAGTGGATGAGATGTGATGTGATGATGTAAATGGATGTGGATGTGAATGTGATAAGATGTGAATGTGATGTGAGGAGATGTGAGTGGATGTGATGAGATGTGGATGAGATGTGATGTGATGTAAATGGATGTGGATGTGGATGAGATGTGATGTGATGTAAATGGATGTAGATGTGAATGTGATAAGATGTGAATGTGATGTGAGGAGATGTGAATGGATGTGATGAGATGTGATGTGATGTAAATGGATGTGGATGGGATGTGATAAGATGTGAATGTGATGTGAGTGGATGTCAGTGGATGTGATGAGATGTGGATGAGATGTGATGTGATGTAAATGGGTGTGGATGTGAATGTGATGATATGTGAATGGGGGTGATGTGATGTAATGAATGGATGGATGTGGATAGATGTGCATGTGAATGAATGGATAGATGTGAATGTGAATGAATGGATGGATGTGTATGAATGTGATAAGATGTGAATGGATGTGATGAGGTATGGATAGATGTGGATGGACGTAATGTAGACAGAATGAATGAGATGTGTATATATGTGGACGTGATGTAATGTGGATGGAATGAATGTGATGTGTGGATGAGATGTAATGTGGATGGAATGAATGTGATGTGTGGACGTGATGTAATGTGGATGGAATGAATGTGATGTGATAAGGATAGATGTGGATGGAATGTATGTGATGTGATGAGGATGCAATGAATGTGAGGGATGTGAATGGGTGTGATGGATGTGAATGGGTGTGATGCGTGTGATGGATGTGATGGATGTGAATGGGTGTGATGAGATGTCAATGTGGATGAGATGAGATGTGAATGAATGTGAATGTGATATGATGATATCTGAATGGATGTGATGCAATGTGAATGGATGGATGAGATGTAAGGTGGATGAATGTGGATCTAGGTAGATGTGAATAGATGTGATGTGATGTGGATCTAGATAGATATGAATGGATGAGATGTGGGTGAATGGATGTGATGTGATGTGGATCTAGATAGATGTGAATAGATGAGATGTGAGGTGAATGGATGTGATGTGGATCGGGGTAGATGTGAATGGATGAGATGTGATGTGAATGGAAGTTATGTGATGTGATGTGGATATGGGTAGATGTGAATGGATGAGATGTGATGAGGATGGATATGATGTGATGTGATGAGGATATGAATAGATGTAATTGGATGTAATGAGATGTGATGTGATGTGGATAGATGTGATGAGATGTGGATAGATGTGATGAGAATGGATGAAGACGATGAGAATACATGACTGGATGTGGAATAAGTAATGTGAATTGATGTAAAAGAATGTGGAATAACGAGAAATGATGTGCAACAATGTGAAAAGATGAGAGTTCGTTAGAAATTGTATTTATAGCTTGTTTTCAAATGACTGTTTTATGCCAAGAATGATGGGGAAGCACTTTCACCATCTTGTGAATGAGGTCGTGGAGACCTAAGTAATAAAGTTGCAACAGCTGACGGAGAGTCAACAGAGGACGTCTCATGTAGTAGCAAGGTCGCGGCGGCCGAGGTCTTGACCAACCTTAGTTTGATTTAAATGGTGAGCTTCCGGTACGGTGGATGAGGGACCAAGGAAGCGGCCTATGACTGAAGTGCTAGGTGACATACGATACTCGGCCTATGATGACTGAAGTGCTAGGTGACCTACGAAGGAGCCTAGAGGTTTCATTAAAAGATTGTTTTAAAGACAACTAAATCTGTGAAACATGCAATTTCATATTGGGTGTGTAAGTGGTGTGACTATCTTGAAGTTTGCTTGAAGCGCTGGCTAGGGGACCTGGGAACTCTTTTTCCTAGTACCTGGGACAAAACATAACCAAACTTCTAAATGGATCCTATCACTACAGTGGTTGGGTGGTTGGCTAACCCATGGGATTGGATGGGGCTGCTGGACTGATGGATCCCTAAAATGAGACTCAATTCTGTTAAGTTACGATAGTTGAAGTAAATCCCAGAGAACCCTTGTTCTATGGAAAAGAATCAACGGCTGTGCCTCTTGATGAGGAAAAAAGTGTTGGACTCTATGATCTAATTACAAGTCTTTTCCTTGATCTGACCATGAGACTGACGGGTTTAGTCGGATCAGTTTGGTTAATGATGACCTTGACTATGTTAGAATAAAATTATCCTGGAGGAATCGCCTATGTCTGCTGGGGCAAGGGAAGTTTTTCCGGGTTCGGATTAGTCTCTTGTCCGAATATCCGTGGGGGCGAGGCCCTGAGTGAGAGGCTCTGCCTTGCGTAAGAAGTGCTACTTCTACTGCTAGCACCCGTGAATTCGTTGTGCGGAGGGTGCAGGGATCTTTCAAATAATGTCCTTCCAGCTTCCACATTTGAGTGTATGATAATCCTAGGCCAGCTCCATTAATGAAGTTCTCACTATGTAGGCCACATCTTTTATGTAGAAGATCTCTCCCACTTTGATAGGCAAATGTGGTGGTCACACAGCATCCCATTCAATTTTATATTCACATACTGGCTTTACTTTCTGTAAAACTTCAATAGAGTCAGTTTAAATTAATGTTACAAGAATACTAATTCAACGCCTTGATATACAAAAAGGGGGAAGGAAAAAATAAACCTAGTTGCTTTTTGTGTGATGATGGTAATACTGTTGTAGTTGTAATATAAAACTCTTAGCTGCAGCTCCCGTGCTGATAAACTTTTTACTATACCCTAGTTTTGTAGCATAGTGCATTGCTTCCATGTCTTTTAATGTACTAGTTGGAGGGATTCTTTGCAACATCACTAACTGTGTATTACTTAGATAAATAGGTGGAGCATTAATTGTACTTGTTGTTAGTTGATTACATGTTGCATGTTCTTGAGAGTGATCTATTGGAGTCTGCCTCCTTAATGAGCTTAAAGTAACATCATGTCCTCCATCTATACTATAGTGCTTGTTCATCTCATCCCATTCTTGTATCACTCATTTGAAAATGCTCAAATAGTGCATGCCCATACAAGACCGGTTCTCGTCCATACCAGTTGAAGTTTATGACATCTCGCATGTCTTTGGCAACATCTAAATGTAGCAAATACTGCAATAGATCTTTTGTCAAAATGTTATCCCCATTATCAACATCAAACGATGAAGGAAATATACAATTTCCTGCTGGACTTAAGCAACCCTTATAAGGGCTGTCATCAATGAGCACGGTTCTCTCAATGAAGCAATGACCACCCCACTAGCTCCAAACCTTTAGAAGAGGTTTAAACATTGCTTCAACCCCCATCTTATCAAGCCTATAAATCTTCTCATGGTCATATATATATCACTCTTCTTGGCCCCACACAATGAAAAATGGAAACTCTTTTCTTGCATGTTTTTGCAAAGCTTGCACCATAGTAAGAACATTCATTTGCATTGCAATTGACCATATTCCAACATAGAATCTCATAAACAATGCATCCAAAAATTCCATGCATTGTGGGCGAAGAACAATCCATTGATTGCCACAACGTAAGCTTGTATATTTGTTTGATTTGGTGAAGCAACACAGCAATAATAGCCCATTCAGATCCAAGATAATAGCCATCTTTGGTGAAGTTTCATTTGATTCTTTCTCTTTTAGGTCACCCCATATGTGTGTTGCTAAGACATCATTTATTTCACAAAAAAAGACACCTTTTAACACAATTGTTTCCAAGGACTCATTGTTGGCCATGGAATTAATTCATAAGGCACGAAGCTGAAATCTACTCACAAACTTAACATGGGTATGTGCACATAACATAAAATCTACTTTCCAAACATTGTTTACATAGCTTGCTCTTAAAATAGATTATAGAGTTATTGGATCATGTTTTCTCCAAGTTTTGGTCTCGTGACCAAATTTGTGAGTATGTTACATAACATCTATTTTATTATCCAAAATAATGTGCTCTTGGTTTTTAGATATGGTCTCAAAGCCATCAAGGCAAAGGACCCATGTTGACCTAATCTTAAATCCAAATATTTCATGATATTTTTGAGAGAATAGTTTTGTTTTCTTAACAGTCTTAATGTGAGAGGAGATGAAGTTCATGCATAGTGTAAAGTTAAGAGATTGCACTTAATAATTAAACAAATTATTATTTCCAAAGTATTAAAAACACAAGTATACACCCATATACAAATTGAACAACAAAATAATATTACTTCAAATTCAAAAAGACTTTCTTTCCAAAGTTCTAACTGCTCTCATCGTTTTATATTCACACGGATTGTAAAAAGAAAATTCAAGAAATCTATCGAGATCAAAATATTCAGATAAATGATTAATTTATTCCTCATTGGAATTTATAACTAATTTAGAAATCAGTTAAGTGAATATTCAAAGAAAGAAATTCAGTAAAATAGTAACTGAATTATCAAACCTTTTAGAGAAAGATAGTTCAGGAAAAATCTTATCCGACTCGAACCTTGAATCAGACTATGACCAAGACCAAACTCTTTCGTCAGTTTTGAGGAAAGAAAATGTGACCAGTTTAGAAAAATACTCTCAAAACTCTCGCCAAATCTAAAACTAAGTTTGAGACCCTTCGAATTGATCTATGGATCAAGGTTATAGAATTCGAGGAATTCCTAAAAACTTGCATAGAAACCATGTTTTCTTAAAGGACTGTCTTACGCCAGAATGCTGGAGGGAGCATTTGGTATATGTTTTTCTAAGGGAAGTTCAGTTGCACAACAGCTAGCGAGGAGTGTTCAAAGGACGGCTCAAGAGACAAAGCCTGCCCACATGACCAACCTTGGTATAGTTGAAAAATGGTGTGCTTCCCCGGTACGATGGGCGAGGGCCGACAAAGAGGTCCCTGATGAGTGAAGCGCCAAGACACCTAAGGAGGATCCTGGAGGGTTCTGACCAGGCAATGCACGGGCTCGCGGTGCCTAGGAGGACACCCATGCGTATGTCATGGAAGATATGTATGATGGACAAAATGATTATTGTAATCTGTTACTAGATCTCATTGCTGACCAGTGGTCTTAATGGAGAGTCCAGAGTGATATTGTTTTTTTAGAAACAAGGGACTGGATGGAATTTTTGAGTTATGACATTTGTAACCAATAACTGTTTGTCAATGGATTATTTTATATGTTAAAGTTTTAAAGAGGAGTGTGTGCGTATCTATCATTCGATCGATGTGAGGAATGCCATGACATGAGCTCTGCTATGGATTTGCACTTGAACATGTGTTTGATGCGAGGAATTATAGGAAAGTGTCGCAAGACTTTACGAGGTACATCAAAACTCTTCACATCTGTTCTATACCTTGCTTCACCCACAAGTGAGACAATGTCGAGCCTCCTTATGCATCCCACGAAAGAGAATGCAATCATTGATGCATGCATGTATGCGATCATAATCCAATCCTCCAAGAGATGTCACATAGCTCCTCGCTATGTCTCTTGAGGTGGGTAGTCTATTCCCCTTTGGAAGCATTTTTGATAATAGCCTACATCCAATATCATCAATTAGTCCTAAACCCTAAATCCTAAACCACTAATTCATATTTGCAAGTTAGAATGATTACTTCAATAATGCGTCAAGTCTTGCATTGCTCCATCCATAAACTGTTTGTATATTGAGTAGTTCAAGTCTTGCATTGCTCCATCCATAAACTGTTTGTATATTGAGTAGTTCAAGTGAAGTACGTAAAATAGAGAATGTGCACCCTTCAAAAACCGGTGTCGATGAAGCCTTGTAAAGATGCTCTTGTTCCATATTATCGTCGTCCATACCTTTGGGATCATCCCTAAAAAGATACTGCACCATATCATCAAACACTTCCTCTTCCACAACTTTGTGGGGTGCAGGGCTATTGTCATCCCTTTCCCACTCATCTCTGACAATAGATCCTGAAGCTCCAGCATCATCTCGTCGACGCTTTGCATGCTCTCGCCGCGCGTAGGGCACCATGTTAGGGTGTGGTACTGCATCTTGCTTCAATAAGAGTATATATATTACAACATTAATTTAATTTGGATACCATGAGTCATTTGAATACTATCAATTTACATCTACTCACCTCTAAACCTGTTTGATTCCATTCTCCATACATGGAGATGTGATTCAAGGTAATTCGATGCGCTCGTACAATGCATCCTTGACATCGATTACACATACACTTGATCCTTTCTCCCAACCACACATCGCGATTACGATGATGCATTGTCTCATCCTCACCAGAACTGCTTGACGAGGTTGATGACATCCTATGTATAAAAGAGCAAACACAAAATCATAATCAGTTTTTAATGAAAGTATAAAAATTTCTATAAATCGCGTGTAACAGCACGTTTATATCCTTAAAATTGCATGTATTAGTGCATCTACATCCTTAAAATTACGTGTATAAATGCGGCTACATCCTTAAAATCGTGTGTAAATACGTGGCTACATCATTAAAATCGCGTGTATAAACGCGGCTGCTATATTTTACACGCGAAAATACACGCGCTGTTACACGCGATGACCTGCCTATACCTAAAATAACCCGCCGCCTTCTCCAAAAAAACATTTTCAAACACAGATTTCCTCTCCTTCGTCGTCGTCGCCTCTTCCAACAGAGCACTAAATCTAAGTGCAAGGAGCAGACAAGGAGCAGACACGGGTGAAGAAAACCAGCCAAAAAGAAGACTCACTTTTTCAGAGGTGAGTCAGTTTGTCCTTTGTCCTGTCTCTTTCCTTCCATTTGTTTATGCGATTGTCTCTTTTCTTTATGCGATTGTCTCCGTCTTTCTCTGGTAGTACTTTTGTGAACGATTGTGAGAGTGGGCTTTTTTTATAAGGACGATTTGTTGGTGGTCGGTCGCTTTCAATTTTTTTTTTTGCGCAGGCCGCATGTAGGAACGCGTGTATGTCTACGTATACCCTATTTGCACAGACGTTCACGTGCATATACACGCATTTTTGGACGGGTGTATACACGCGACTGTGTTTCACCCATGCTTGCGATCCAGGTTTTTCAGAGAGATGATCCCATTTGCATATGGCTTGCCTTCACAAAATCATATGTGCTAGCTTGCATTTGTGCTTTGATAAAATCATGTATATACTTTTATTTTTGCAGATTCTTCATGGATCCAGGTTCTTCATTCGATCCATTTGCATACGGCACTTGGATGATAGAGATGGTAGATCATTTTGGGCACCATCTTGGTCTAGTTGAGCTTACAGAGTACATGTATGCCCATCCCCCTCCTAGATTGCTTGGTATCTATACCCCGCCCCCGAGTATCCATGTCACTCCACTGTCGTCTATGCCTGTGAGTCCAACGAGACGGCATGTAGCTTCTCCTCTTCCACGCCCATCGAGGAGACATACCCCATCGAGGAGACATACCCCATCCCAGACACACTCACGCACACCCTCCTAGGCACCGTCACGTTAGGGTTCATAGCCACCATCACGTTAGGGCTCATAGCCACCATCACGTAATCCCTCACAGCCACAGTCACGTAGACAATCCCCCAGTCGTGACTCCACCCGCAGTACATAGGAGAGCAAATGCCACAGTAGGAAGAGTGGGAGTGGAGGATGCGGTGGGTGCTTTGGTGGGGGAGGTAGTAGGGCACGCGGTGAGAGGTAGTAGGGCACGCGGTGAGAGAGGAGATAGAGGGAGAAGAGTTAGAGGAGACAGTGAGGATGAGGAGGAGGTGAGAGAGGTGGAGGGAGTGATCTGCTATGATGTGACGGATAGGGGCGGGGTAGTGATGGATGCAAGGGGGAAAGAGGTAATGGAGTACATGCGTGGGGTAGTTTCAAACTTGTATAGAAATTGTTCTATTAGATTTAAAGATCAAAATAGCCGATTAGTTGGGGAGGTGATAGATGTTGTACATAGTCGGCTATACATAGTCGGTACCCTAATCCCCCACATGCGACATTCTCGGATGTATGGGGAAGGATGTGAATAAGGGAGATCTTAAGTAATAAAAGAGCTCACCTTAAGAAACTCGCGTACGATGATGGGCTAAATGTAGCTGCGGGTGGCTATCCTGCCGAGAGAAACTTGCCACCACTGTGCACAGACGCGAGTGGAAGGAGGCAAAGAAACGAGCAGAGGGTGGCGTGAAGAGCAATCAGCATGTGGAGGCACGACGGATCCAGATGGAGACCATTGGATCTTTGCATTTTGGATCTGTCGGTGTCGAGTCATGGGAGACAGAGTTCGTAAGTATCTTGCCACTTTATTTGATTGTTTACTTAATTCATTGATTCTATGATTGTTTTAATCTTACAATTTGTGTTGATTATGATATAGCGACGGGTTATGGGGAGGAAGCCCACAGCCCACGATATTGGGTATGCTCGTCGGCATAGCAGACGTGACATGTGGGCCCTCTTCAGAGCCAAGGGACGTATTATGGACGCGCAGTTTGAGATGGCCATGAGACCATACGGTCAACAGGTACTTGAAAACTCTAAATGAATGATTTTGGTTTATTGAATTACATATATATATACTTATATACTATATATTACTTGAACAGGCACAAGCTGCTGCTGCACCTGCTGATGATCCTGCCACTGATGATCCACCCGCTGCCACTGCTCCTGCTGGACGTGACTCATCAGACATTCCGACCGATGTGAGCTCATCTGATCATGGAGGGAGCAGTGAGTCATCATTTGGGTCTGAGTAGTACTCAGACTTATAGTATCACATTCCATATTGAGGATGTGGTTGTATATATATTTTTGTAACTGAAGCCATGGGCTACTTCGACATATGGACTCACTTGTATATATGTGTACACATAAAATTTTGATAGTAATATTGAATCGTGAATTGATAGTATTGCATTCATGTCTGTCTTGAATTGTGTATTGACAATGTATGCATTCATGTCGTTCTTGAATCGTGTAATGACAATGCACTAAATCTTCCTCGTGTGGATGGTGCAATGCATCCAAAAAAAATCTAGAGTGCTATTGGGTGCTGGAATGCTGGAACAGCATTCAGGTACCAAATAGCACTCTGGATTTTTTTTTTTGCTCTCTGTTCGCGTGTATAAACGCGTCAACTCTGTAAAAGTCGCATGTATATATGCGGATACTCTGTGAAATGTGCGTGTATAAGCGTAGCTAAACTGACAAAACACGTGTATACACCCTCGTATCAGTGCATCTAAGCATAGCTAAACTGACAAAACATGTGTATACGCCCTTGTATCAGCGCGTCTGGCTGGTTCTATACACGCGCTTTTACACGCATGTCTCTGGCCATGATGATACACGCGCTGATACATGGGCCCATTACTTTTTTTCCACAAGTCATTTTTAGCGGCTAGGAGCGCGGGTATGAGCCCGATCCCTTGTAGTGATCCAATTTAATCTTTCTCGATGCATGCATGGGTGTCCTAACAACCGCGAGCCCATGCATTGCCTGGTCAGAACTCTCTAGGATCCTCCTTAAGTGTCCTAGCTTCACTCAGGGACCGCTTCGTCGATCCTCGCCCATCGTACCCCGAAAATACACCATTTTAACCGTATCGAGGCTGGTCAAGACCTCGGTAGGCTTTGCCGCGAGCGACGTTCCTTGACGATTCCCCGCCAGTTGATCCAATGAACCTCCTCTTAGTAAAACATATGCCAAATGCTTCCTCCAGCATTCTGGCGCGTAAAACAATCCTTTGAATGAAAAACATTGGTTCCAATGCAAGTAAAATTCGAGTTTGAGATTGGTTCCACAAAACCCCTTTTTCCATAATTCCCAGATTCATAATGAGGATCCTTGATCCCTCATTAGGTTATACTACTCATCATTTTATCTGATTGTCCAACTAGATTCTTGGTGAGTTCGATAAAAGGAAAACTAGTTTAGTTCAACGGTAGTCTATTCTTTGTATTTAGAAACTGGAATTGGCCACAAAGTTTTTGCTTGATTCAGATGGAGAGATGGACAAGTAGGTTTATTGTCCGTCCCTCTCGTAGTCTAACAAGGATTCCCTATAGATAAGCATCTGTTTTTGGCTGAATACTAATTTAGTGATTTAACCAATTAAAAAATCTAAAGATATTCTTTCTACCACATAGTTTCTCGACCTTAATTCCTTGGGTAGAATTATGGTGGAAATTCATCTTTTGACATTAATTCAAATCCTTCTTTTCTTAAATATCATAAAAATTCTTCTTTTGACTAAATACTAATATCTATTTTTTTTTAATAAACTTGAAATCCCTTTTTTTCTCATTTAATGAGTGTAATCTAAATATCACAGGAACTTCTTTTTTTATCATAAATTAAATCTATCTATGCATAAAATAATTTCTCTTAAAAATTACATAAAAATATACATTAATTCCATTATACTAGAAATTCCACTTTTCTCATTTAAATGATTGAATTCCAATTATGGTGGAAATTCCTCTTTCATCATTTAAATCTATCTATGCATAAAAATAAATTCAACTAAATTTTCTCTTAAAAATTAAATTAAATCTTCATTAACTCCTGTACACTAGAAATTCCACTTTTCTCATTTAAATGATTGAATTCCAATTATGGTGGGAATTTCTCTTTCATCATTTAAATCTATCTATGCATAAGAAAATTTTTAACTAAATTTTATCTTTAATTTTTTTAAATAAATTATCCATTGCCCCTTTTGTGACATTTACTTCATGTTGATCTCCATCTCCTTGTTGACTTGAAAGCTTGTCATTGCCTTCACCTCAACCCTTAAACTCTTGCCCCTCACGTGTATCAAAACAGAGGCTATTTTTCCATATACTCAGTTCATCTTCAAGCTCTTCCACATGCCTACTATGTGTTGGTAGGGCTATGCACCTTACTGCTGAAAATTCAAGGTCCCCCATTTGCCGTGATTCTGAGACCATGGTTGTCCCCTCCTTACGCTTCCCAATCTGTAATAAAAATATAGAAAGTGGCACAATGACCAGAAAGTGTAAGGGTTAACTCTAGACATGCAGTGGAATCAGATATACCTTTCTTCTCATCAACTTAAAACTTGACTCTTCCACATTGTCAAAGCCCATGATGCTAAAGTGTTGACGCAGGTCTATTAGGCTCCAATGCTTGCTTGCTGCCACTCGCTCAATCCATCCATTTTGCATCATCACAGCTACCTCAATAGGCATAATTTCTTCTTCTGAGGCTTGAAGTGGGATCCATGTCCCGTGCTTTTGCATGTAGTGCAGATGCATGTACAAAATAGAGCGTGCCTTCAAGAACCTGAAAGACACTGTAGAATCTACTACATTGCACTTGTACACATCACCTTGATGTGACCCCTCATTAACCTCCCAACTCTCTCCTAGTAATCCTTGAATAAGGTCAGACCGTACCTCCTTACAAATATACATTATTTTTGTTTGGTCGAAAAGTAGGGGAAATGGTTCAGTCGTCGCTGGTTAAAACGACCTTCCTGACTGTTTTTCACCGGTTTCGTATTATAAAAAATCTTGCTAATCTCTCCCTTTGGATACATCTTCTTGCTAAAAAAAGCTCATTGATCTCTCCCCTCTCTCTCTCTCTCTCTCTCTCTCTCTTCTTTTGCCACACCCCTTCTCTCTCCCCCCTTTCTCTCTCTCCTCCCTCTCCCTCTCTCTTTCTCTCTCTCCCTTTCTCCAATCACACCTCGCGCCCTCTCTCTCTCTCTAGTGTGTATGCATGTATATGTATGTATACACACACACACACACACACATGTGCATGTGTGTGTGTATATGTGTGTGTGTGTGTGTGTGTGTGTATACACACACACACATGCATACATACTAGAGAGAGAGAGAGAGAGAGAGAGGAACATTATATATATGTATGTACACACACACACACACACACATACATACACACATTCCTCTCTCTCTCTCTCTCTCTCTCTCTCTCTCTCTCTCTAGTATGTGTGTGTGCATATATATCTATGTATATATAGATAGATAGATAGATAGATACACACACACACACACACACACACACACACGTGTGTATATGTATATATACATATATATGTACATGTATATGCATACATATACATATTTATGTATATGTGTGTATTTACATACGTATATTAGTAAGAGTTATAAATATTTTATATAAAATTCAAAAACTATATACACTCTTTTACAATCTTTTTTTTTAAAATCCTAACGTTCAACAAACTTGAAATTCATATTTAATTTTTGTGTTTTTATTTTCAAGATCAATTTTCAAAAATTGCAAGTTTCAATACTACCGCATATTCGCTCCTCTTTTCATGGGCAAGTGACCCTAACCCACGCATTGCTACATGTGTATATTAATTTTCTTATATTTATTAATCATGTATTTACACATATGTATATGTCTTTATATGTGCACACACACACACACACACACACACACACACATACACACACACACACACACGTGTATAAATGTATGTATACACACATGTAGGTATATACATACATGTATATATGCATGTATATGCATATATACCTAAATATGTGTAGGTATATACATACATACTTACATACATCTCTCTCTCTCTCTCTATGTATACATATATATATATATATATATATATACATATATATATATATATACATATATATATATATATATATATATATATACATACATACATGTATGTGTGTATGAATGTATGTATACATGTACGTATGTATGTATATATACATGTATATGTATATATTTATATACATACATGTATGTATATACATACATATGTTCATACATGCATGTATGTATGTATGTATGTATATATACATACATACATACAGAGGTGAGGTGAGGTGCATCCACTCAGATAGCATGGGGAGGTTGAATGACTGCGCCCCTGTCAATCCGCCGCGATCGATGCTTCTTCGAGGGTGGGAGCATCGATCGGGAAAAGAAAAGGAAAAAAGAACCTACATACATACATGTATGTGTGTAGGTATATATATATATATATACATACATGTATATATACATGTATATATGTATGTATGTATACATGCATACATGTATATATGTATGTATCTTTTCTCTGGAATTTGGCTCTTTCCTACCCTTTCAGTACCTCTTTCTATTCTTTGTTAAGCCTAGACGGCACGGATTGTCAATCTTTTTGGTCTGCTTTAATATATACATGTATGTATATATGTATGTATATATACATACATGTATGCACGTATATATAATAAGTACATACATACATACATATATTTTTTATTATCACCTCCGAAAGAGAAAGCAGTCAATTTAAATTAGAACCAATTACGATAATATAATTCTATCTAACTCGTGAATGAATATAATTATCATAAATACCAGTAGTGCAGTAGAGCAATTGTGGTAAGGTCTCATGAACGAGTCTTACATCCAGCTCTCATTCGTAAGGACCCTGCTTGGTACAAATAAAAATCTCGCATTACAAAAAAAATATAATTATCATAAATTATTTTTCATGGCATCATAATTATTGCATCATAATTATCATAAATTATTTTTCATGGCGTCATAATTATTGCGTCGGCGCGAGACGGTTGCTTTACATAGTCTAAAAACGATGAGTAACTAAAAACGGAGATGTGGGCAGTCGTAGATGAGACGGAACTGTCATCCAGTGTTCGAGAAAAAAAATGAGCTCTCATCCGACACTGCTTAGTACAAATAAAAATCTCGCATTACAAAAAAAAAAATTATCATAAATTATTTTTCATGGCGTCATACATCTAGCTCTCATCCATAAGGACACTGCTTGGTACAAATAAAAATCTAGCATTATAAAAAAAATATAATTATCATAAATTATTTTTCATGGCATCATAATTATTGCGTCGGCGAGATGGTTGCTTTACATAGTCTAAAAACGACGAGTAACTAAAAACGGAGATGTGGGCAGTCGTAGATAAGACGAAACTATCATTCAGTGTTCGGAAAAATAATTCTCCCAAAAAAGTGGAAAACGTAAAGGAATTTTCAATTTTCATGCATATAATCATAAACTGCACACTAGTAACCATCAAAGACAACTCTATAGCCAGTTGTAGCAATGGCTGGAATAGAAATTAGATTCTTGTTAATGCCTGGAACATATAAAACATCCAATAGAGTGACAGTATTGCAAACGTGTAGTTATCGGTGTAGACTTGCAACTCACACTACCCTCTCAAGTGTCCATGTTCCCTACCATCTGCTCTCTATTGTTTCACCAACACATAGTAGCATTAATCTGCAAGAGTGTTCTCAATGGAGAGTTCTTGTAAATATGGTACATCACCTGAGACTGATACCTTGCCACCAATGCCTCTAACTGCATAAGAAGCATTGTTGGCACATGTAATAGTGCCCTCCTTAGGTGCATTATCCAAGGACATGAACTATTGCTTGCAGGATGTGATGTGCTTTGAAGCACCACTATCAAAATACCATGTGGACAGAATCAGGCTACAACAAATGCTCAATCATCATCATCATGAGCAATATTTGCTGCCTCTCTTTTCACCTACATTAGAAGCATCTGAGACTGCAAGTCCTGATTGCTTCTTCTTCTTCTTCTTCTCTGATGCGATGCGGCTTCCTGCAATAATTGCATCTCTTTTTCTTTTTGCCATTACTCTGGCTAGAATCAGATGAGGGACCAACATGACTTTTGGGCTTGCTTAAATGCTTTCCTGCCTTGCCTTTACCCTTATGATCAGTGGCAAAGGCTTGATCTGCAGTCATGGAGGCACTCCGATTTTTGCACGGCTCTGCTCCTCCTGCAATGGCAATGTGACAAGCTGATCGAAGGAATAGTGGTTGGGATTTCCCATAGCCACCAACCTCAATGTGGTAGCAAAACCCTGATATGAATCAGGAAGTCCATCAACAAGAGTAGTGGACACAATCTGTGTGTCTGGCACAATCTCATCAATGTTCACCAACGGTTCTCTGCAGTAGGTGCCTGTGATATACCGTGATGGCGCAACAGAGGGAGGATGCTTTCGATGCTGAACCACCATTCACAGAGTTTGCGTATCAAGGAATCTCTGATGCCTGTGGCTTAACAAGAAGCCAAATTTAATCTTCAACTATGCAAATTATTTCATATTCAAATAATTAGATATTTTTGAATACTTCCAATTAGATAGTGCGGTATACACGAAGTTATGCACATACATTTCTTATTGGTGGACTATGGAATACATACTACTACACGCCTAACTACACACATATCACTCACAAACAGTACTAATTAGAAACCATATGAAAAAATAAACCATAGCAAACACAAGTGCATATATAAGAAGATAACATTGACTTGTACAGCCTTAAAACATGCTTTAAAAGTCACATTTTTAAAACCACCAACCAATTAACTTCTATTGAATTTTTTTGGAATGAACCTCCCCTTTATAATTTTAGAAATTGTTTAAGTGTTCATAAATACCACAACTTAAAACGATCACACCTTCATGGTTAGAATCATCATGAAGTTTCTTTCAAATTATTCAAAGAACAATTCAATGTCTTACAAAACCACTAAACTAATAGCAAGGTTATGAAGTCTTTATCTATTTCCTTTCAAATATCATTATACATGTTAGAAAGAATCAATGTTTAGAATAATTACTTTTATAGAAAACACAAAAAAGAGAAAATGATGTACCTTTGAAAACGTGTTTGGGGTTGTAGAAGCTTTGTGCGGTGGGTATGGAGAAGAAGTCAATTCTTGTAGAAACATCTATGCCAATGTATCAAGTATACTAGCATCTTAGTTCTTGGTTGCTCATGTATTCAAATAGTTTCTTGCACAAATAACTCGCTTTTATGTAAAACATTGATACCTTTAGAGATCCCACATTTCAATAGTACTCAAAAGATAGTGATTCCACATGTCAAAAAATTTCTTCCCACTTGAATGTATTTAGAAAACCCGCATAAATTCCACATCTAAAATATTTTCATATATCAGCAATCTATTATTTGTAATATAGTGTATTAGCAAGTTCCTCATTTGAATGATAGTCATCCGACATGTTAATTTACTTGTATGATATGCACTAATTTTTACAGTTTGCATCTGTGATTAATTTACTCAGGGGACTCACTATATGTAAATCCTCTATATCACATGCATTCAAGGCTTAATTTAAAAATTCTTATCTGTAAATTTTTCATGAATAAAACACATCCTTTGTTTATTCAATCTGTAAATACCCTCTTTAAATGGTACCTTTCTATATGTAAAAAATGTGTAAAAAAAGAAAATTTAGAAACTCTTTCCATTTGAACTCACGTGCTACGCTTACGTATATATGAGTACCCCTTCCTGAGTTAATTTACTTTTATAATATGCACTAATTTTTATAGTTTGCCTACAACTTAGTTTTGGGTACAATAAGCTATGAACAAATTGCTTTAATACATTTTAGTAAGCTCCAAATGATTACACAGTCAATAAATTATTGTACAATAGTACTATACACAATTAAGTAGTCAACCAAAGCCAAGTATATGTAAATACATGATAAAAAATTAGCTGCAAGCAATAGTTAAAGATTAATAGCTAGAAGGAGCAGTAAGGAGTCAAGTCTAATACCAGCTAGGCTTGACCAAAGAGGTGTGAAGGCCACACAACTATATGGGTTCAACAAGTTAACAAACAACATGCAAGTCCTAACCATTACCAAACATACTCAAGTTTGATAAAGGCAACATCCACATAACCATCAACATGCCCTCAGGTATTTGGCATGTAGTTTCTAGTAACCTTATCTCAACATACAATTTAGATGCAAATCACTACAACGCGATATATGGCCCCTCATACCCCAACTACGGACCCACATCACTTGTAATGATTTGTTTGAGAAATAACCCAAACTTTAAAATTTTTGAACTTCTTTAAGTATTTTTGTCATCGATTGATGCATATGCGTGCAATTTTCAACATTTTAGATGCAAATCACTACAACGTGATATGGCCCCTCCTCAGATCCCAACTCCGGACCCATATCATGTTGTAATGATTTGTTCAAGAAACAACCCAAAATTTAAGGTTTTGAACTTCTTGAAGTGTGTTTGTTCTCCATTAATGCATATGCATGCAATTTTTTCAACAATATGTATGCAAATCACTATAATGCAATATGGTCCCTGAGATCCCCATCTTTGGGTCCATATTGATTTATTGAAGAAATAACCCAGTCTAAAATTTTCAAATCCTTGAGGTGTGTTTGTTCTTGATTGATGCATATACATGAAATTTTTAACAATACATATGCAAATAACTACAACACGATATGGCCCCCTCAACACCAACTACGAACCCATATTGCATTTGTAATGATCCAGACCCATATCCGTAGCTTTTTTCTTTTCTTGTATATTTTTTGAAGATTTATCACATCTTTTTTTTAAAAAAAAATTATAGATGGGGAAAACCCAAAAAAAAAACCGCAAGGGAATCTACTTCTAAAGATCCAAAATTAGCTCATAAGATTTCTTCTGGAAATAAGATGTTGAAGCCGAAATCAGTGAGTTGGAGAAAGGCAAGCAACCTAAAGAAACTAACCAAAACTCCCCAAAGGCAGAGCTACGAACAACATAGTTCGTTGCTCTGGGAACGTCAAAATGTCTTGAGACACATGCATTCCACAATCCCAAATCTCCCTTTCCAGAGATTGGTGAGATCTATAACCTTTCGATGGATAGGCTTCTACCTTAGGTTTCTTGTAGGAAGCTTTGGAGGACTGGATGATCAAAATGTTTCAAGATAGTTACGTCCTTGCAGCACATGCACATAAAGTCATTGTGATGACTAAGGATAATTTGTCACTCTGCCTTCTTAGGTTGAGATTTAACAAATGCTTGGAGCCGGTCCTTTTATCCTACGAGGGAATGAAATAAATTCTTGAATGTCATGGTTTAAAGCAAAAAGTTAAGATTCTTGAAGTGAAGGAGGTCACTCATTCTTGACACACGTCTTAAAACGAAAGAAGGGTTGGAAATGATATGCATGAGCACGTGGCAATGCTTTTGAAGCAAGAGAGCATTAAGGAAATGCATCGGTCAAATGTGTGAGCTTTGTAATTTCTTGGACCCTCTTTTCACATGGAGATTACCTTGCAAGGCCATGACATAGTTTTTCTTTTAATGCGGACGAGATTCAGATTTTGTCAAATGTATATACAAAAAATAACGATAAAGTTATCATAGTTGTTCTAAGGTTTGCTATATGTTTTTGTCCACCTCTTGAATTTAATGTTTTATTCTTTCCCAAAGAAATATAATATAATTTTGTTATGTAGCTTGTTTATATGCAATTTTTCATTGGACATTCAAGATCGTGTATATAAATTCGATTCTCTTCTTTCAATGATTCTTACTGCAAAGGATACTTCCTACTTGGATGTATGCGACTACTTTAGGGATGTAAGTTTGGACTTAGTTTGGGTGTTTTTTATGGCATACCATGAAGAGTAAGTATTGTGACGTAGATTTACAATATGTATTATGACTTAGATTTACTATATGTATTTGATGTTTGTTCCATTATTCATAACTTCTCATTGTCTTATTTGTCTTTTGTAGTGCACACTGGAGTTTGCTGGCTTTCGATATAGAATAGAAGCACTACTACCTAGCCAATTCATCTGCTGGAGACCATGGCACCGTGAGAGAGTAAGTCCACACAATGAGTTGCGATACACACACACACACACACACACACATGCATGCATGCATGTACATACATACATACATACATACATACATACATATATATATATATATATATGTATATATTTCTAGACTCAATGATGTCATCATGCTCATATATAAAGATATAGATATATATATTTCTACACTCAATGATGGCATCATGCTCATCTTTCTTGACATGCCATGATGCACCTAGAAATTGATTTAGCTAGTCCATAGGGGATACTTGCATTGATAAGTAGTATTAGTTTTCCTCAATACTTCACATGATCCAAACATATTAGCAAGCAAACCAAATGGAATAAACCAACCCAGATGCACATCTTTTGAGGATGTGGAGGGTTTCATGGCACCATGAATATTAGTTTGTATCTTCACCTTACATGTTTCTAACATGTCTAGAATAGGATAACATTCTTAGGCGGCAAAGGTGGTATGGTATGTACTCCAAGATTTGTCTTTCCACAACATACACTGAATTATAGAAATAAATGTTTTAAGATGCCAGGTCACTTACATTCTTGTTGTCATAGAGAAAAGCACCTAACTCTACATGAAAAACATTCATCTTTTCACTTAAGCACTCTACATTATGCCATTCATGTAGAGTAGATGGATATGAGGCTGCAAGCAAAGAACATGCTTATATTAAAACCCTGCCTAATAGCCATTAGGGAAGATATGGATTCAAAAAGGGCCTCATAAGGAAAATGGATTAGGGACTAATCAGGCCTAGGATGGGTCCCAGGACTCTTACAAAGTGCACTTCCCTATCCCCCAAAAAGTGCACTTTGTAAGGCAAGGGGGGTTTCCATTGTCCCCCAAAAAGTGAAACTTCCCATTTCTCAAAAACTGTCCGCATATGCCACCTTACCCAAAATTTGATTTTTTTTTAAATAAGTCAAAATGGCCTTGAAACCCTGCCAACCCATACCTATGTACCAAAACCATTTTTCAACCCCTAAATCCATCTTCTTCTCACCCTATTATTGTTTTGTAATCTCAAATCTTTGTTGCTTCAACTCCCTAACTCGAATTGTGTTTCTCACATCCTCTCAAATCTTTGTTGCTTCAACTCCATAACTCGAATTGTGTTTCTCACATCCTCTCATGGTTCCATTTCAGGATGTTACCCACAAGAAGCGGAAATACTTCCTCGGTTACAAGCATATGTGACCAATGGAGTGCTTGGCAACTAGTGGTGGAGCAAGGAAGTGTAGGGTGCAAACTACATGGTTGCATGAGGTATGTATACAATACCTCTACATGGTTTAAAAAAAAGGAAAAAATTTACAAAAAAAGCATTTGCTTGGATTGGTGCGCCTAAGGGCCAGACGACGTCGTCTGGCCCCTGGGCACGCCAATCGGAGTAGATGTTTTTTTAAAACATTTTTTTCTTTTTTTTTAAACCATGTAGAGGTGTGTATGTACCTCATCCATGGTCCAAAAGTAAAAAAGTTGCAAAAAAAGCATTTGCTCAGATTGACGCTGTCGTGAAGTGTGCGGAATAGCCAGGAAAGTACGAAACTTTTAGCTGTGAGAGTTGGTGACGAACCTAACAAGGAAACTCACATACAAGATTTCCCAAGGAGTATTGAACATCACTATTTCCAATGACAAATACATGTGTCCTCTTCCCTCGATACAACCTTGAATTCCTCCAGATAATTGCACAGAATTGCATGAAATTCTTTGAACCATTCACATGTGGGCATAACAAAGATTTCCAATTATTCCAATATACATGTGGCCAGTTACATCCATTACATCCAGTGCCCTCAAATCCTTTATTTCGGAATGTACTTTATCACCTGGAAACCTGCCTTAATATACTAACATTTCACAAGTAAAATATAGCATTTTGCATAACTTTATCATGCTCATGATTTCCAAAATCCGTATGAGAAGAAACTAAAGCAAATTACCCTCAACTTCAAAGTATTTTTCATAATTCTCCAGGCTCCAAATTCCTTAGCTTTTTCCCCAGAATTCAATCATATTCACAAGCTTTTTCCCATACAATCCAAAACCTTTAAGGGCTTATATGCCATGCCCTTATTCTAAAGTAACAAGGTTAATTTAAAGTTAAGCTTATCTGAAATAAGCGAAAGGTGGACACGTTGATTTTTCCCTTTGTTTTTATTAATCAAAGGTGGCCGCTTCAGCGCCAGTACACGGAGGAGGTGAAAATGGCGAAATAGGACCCTCTGCTGTTGACTGTGAGCTTGAAATTTTCAGAAGCATATCGTTGAATAGCACTCATTATCCTCTATATTTCTAACTCCTACATGACATAAACAGAGGCGCTCTCTTGATTTTTTTAAGCTCTGGTTCGATGGACGCTGAACTTCGACGCTGAATATATATTTTTCCCACCCTGGTTTTCGCCGTGAAGCTCCGGCCCTTTTCCTTTCTTTCCCCGCGGTGATCTAGGCGGCCCCCCTTCCACATTCTGCCAGCTGTCCCTGCCATAAGGAAAAGCTGCGCCTTTCTCTAGAAGTTCCCCCCCCCACGTTTTTGTTAACCTTAATACTAAGGTTATTAAACATAACCTTAGCATTAAGGTAGCAAAACTTAACCATAAGACTCACAGCATTAGCACCATGTTTTAAGTCTTAACCACAAGACTCCCGGCATTAGCACCATGTTTTAAGTCTTTACTTTCTGCATTAGATACACGTAAGATACTTATGCTTCTACATGATGATCCATGAAGTCCAAGTGCAGCTTTCTATCCCAACATTTCCCAAACATTCAATGAACTCTTCGGCACTGTGATACCTTCATAATTTATAAATCATATCGGCCCATGTGATTTATAGAATCCCCAATTGCCCATTCAAGTATTTCTTCAGCCTTTATAAATGCATTCCTTTGTGCATTGGTATGCCCTCATGCCATCATATATATCCGGATGCTTCTAACTTGCCCATGAACTCTGAGTAACAACAAAAACATCATCCTCCATACTCATATACAAAAAACTCCTAAATCTGACTCAGCCTCAGCTTGTCTTATTGAACCTCATATACAATATGAACATATGTACATGGCATCATATAATGACTCATCATGGCACTTAACCCATGCATCTGGATGTGTATTTGACGGCCTCACATGCACGGTTTCATATCATAGACGTGCCATGGCACGACATCCACCCCCTCTAAACCTGCACATCCTCTGGTATGTGCCAAATCACCATCAAGGTCCACATATAACTGAATGTCGTCTTCATCTTCTGCAGTTCCAGGAAGATCATCCTCTTCCTCTTCAATCATATCCATACTTCCACTGTCAAGCCTCTCATCCTGAATCTCTTGTGAATCAAAAGGATCACTATCATGCCTTCTTTTAAATATCTTGACTCTTTTACCAGCCACAAGATTCTTTACTTCTGTTCCATCAAGCTCACACAGAGTATATGTGGCATTTCCATGCACATGCCTGACAATGTAAGGGCCAAACCATCTTTTTGCAAATTTTCTTTGAACAGTAAATTGGTTGTCAAGGCTACTATCATACATTAGAACCCAATCACCTTCTTCAATAGGTTTTGGCCGGAGTCTGTGTCTACTATCAAATCTTTCTTTATTTTTCAGCCTTGCATCTTTCAGGCGAGCTTTAGCAAGCTCTACATCTTCAGGTCTCCTCTCCAACTGTCTTATTCTCAATGCAAGGAGGTCATCTCTGCTCAATCCTTCCATCCAGGGCAATACATTCCAAGTTAGAATTACTTCTTCAACTGGCATCACTGGCTTCTGACCATACATTAATTCAGCAGGCATGTATCCTGTCACTGAGCTATGAGTTGTACGGTCAGCCCACAAGGCATATGGTAGCAGCTTTGGCCACACTCTCATCCTTTCTCTGCATGCCTTAGCCAAAGCTTTAATGATTGGAGGATGTCCTCGCTCACTTTTTCCATTGCCCTCAGGATTGTAAGCACATGTTAGAGATAGTTTGATACCAATTCTAGAGAAGAATTCCCTTGCTTCTTCAACATCTAGCTCTCCCCTATCAGCTGTTATTTTCCCAACACAACCATATCGGCAGATCACATCTTCCAAGAGAAATTTGCATACTGTTTCCGTACTCTTTGTTCTAAGGGCACGCCCTTCTACCTGATTTGTTAAATCTTCTCTTGCAAGTGCTATATACCGCATCTGCCAAATTCCCAAAGGCATTGTAACTAGATCCACTACCCATTTGTAGTGCATGGCAGGTGGGTAGGTTGGTTGCAAGCCATCACGATGCCTCACATTTGAGTACATTTGGCATACTATGCATGTTTCCACATATTGGGAAATATCCTTGTACATTCCTCTCCACCAATATTTTTCCTTTATTTTGGTATAAGTGGCCCACACACTTCTATGCCCAGCCCAGAGACTCTCATGGAACTCTTTCACAAGCTTCCCTTGAGTCTCTTTATCACATATGACTCTCTGTGGCATAGCATTCCTCTGTTTAGGATGTTTCCAGAGATACCCATCCTTTAGAAAGTAACCATATGCCTTTCTGCGGATCCTCTTAAATTCTGAGTCAGACCAATTCTCTTGCCTTGTCAGAGTGCTCAAATATTGACCAATAAGCAACCAATCCCCTTCATATATTTCCTCAATAAAAGACTCAAGTGCATTTGATAGGCAAATATGATCCCCCTTTGCATATGCTGTAGTATAGAACTTTGTACCCACATCATCAATGTCACTAACCATCTCTTCCTCATCTTCATACCTGGCTCTTGATAGCATATCTGCAACTGGGTTATCTTTTCCCGCAATATGCTCAAACTCAGGATTTAGTGACTTGATATAAGCAATCCACCTAAGCATAGCAATATCTGGAGTGGTACAACTTGCTATCATCCCAAGAAGTGGCAAGCAATCAGTCTCCACAAGTACAGATGCCCCAATAAGATATTCTTTTTCACATTTTAGAGCAGTGACTATCCCCCATAATTCTCTCTTGATCTGTGGATACTTTCGCTGTCGAAAGCTTAATACCTTTGCTCCAAATCTAATTACATACCTATGATCATCCTCATCATCTTGCCCTACTGCCCATCCAATCCCAGTAGGACTAGTATCAACTGTAACAATCACAGGCCTGCCACACTCATAATCTGCCTTTCTCAAAATGGATGATGATTGGAGCAAATATTTCAGCTTCCGCATAGCTTTAATATGTACTGCACTCCACAAAAATTTTTGGTTTTTCCTCAAAAGTTGATAAAGAGGATCTGCTACATGTGCATAATGTGGGATCCAAATAACATAAAAGACGCATGCTCCAAGAAATCTCCTCAGCTCTGTAACATTAGTGCATATTTCCTTCATTCTTTGTATTGCATCTATCTTGGCTGGACAAGGACGGCGTCCACTAGTACTACAAAGATGTCCCACTATTAGCACTTCACCAACCCCAAACACTGATTTTTGCCCAGATAAAGTAAGATTCACTTCTTCAAGCCTGGATAGAATCATGTCACAATCCTTTATATGATCTGCCACAAACTTGCGGCACCCTTTTGAATCCAAATTCTCATCTTTGTCTTTCTCCTCACAGCCCTTTATTGGCACATCATCCAAAAATGGCATAGTTTTTTGTGGTATGAAGTCCCGTAAGACTTTATTCATTCCATTCATCATATGTGCCACTGAGTTAGTGGCTCCCTGTGGTAAGGTACACATCCTTACTAATCCCAAAGGAGTTCTCATTGTGGTCAAGTCCCTGCTTTGCATATCCAGCTGGAACTGATCATATCCCGAATACAAATCACCCATAGAGTATATAGCTTTCCCTGCAAATGCTTCTGCAAACTCATCCACAATTGGACCTGCTCCCACATTCCTGATTGTGACTTTGTTTACAGGTTGCATGTCTTGAATAAAGCGCAATGTCCCATTTTTCTTTGGTACAGTAAACCATCTGTTGGAATATGGGGCACATGAAGGCTCCAAGATTCCCATCCTGATCTTTTCCTTTAACAATTCCATCAACTTTGGCAAGAGAGCCTTTGGTACTGGAATTGGCCGCAGATTCCAAGGCACATGTGGAACAGTAAAGATCACCATTGGTGCTGTTACACTTGGATCAACACAACCAATCTCATGCGGCTGAAAGGCAAAAGCTTTCCCATGTTTTACAAGCATCTCCTCAAAGCATTCCCTTTCAACTGGCAACAGAAAATCCCTCTCACCAATCTTCAGCTCTTTCAGAGTTTCTTGAGTAAATTTATGCCCAATTTTCTTCGGATCTCTAAGATTTGGCTGCATAGAAGCTTCATCTATCTTCTCCTTGCTTCCTGGTGGCAAGGGCAAGGCAACTGGCTTCACCTTTTTTGCAACCGTTTTGTATTTTGTATCAACATGAGCATCCATCTCACAATTCATGTTTTTACATTCCACCCCCTCAAATTCCTGGATTATATCATACATCTCCACAGATGACACCTTTATCACTTCATTTCCACCCTGTAAGCATGCTCTTCTCATATCAAAAAGTACATCCATAGTATCTATAAATGACACCTCATCAAGCACCCCTGAAATAAACTCATTTTTCTCCAAAAGACCACACTGCTCAAAACTTTTTTGTTCATTTTGTATATGTTTTTGCATGCCACGCTTTAAATCCTTGCTTTTTACAAAAACCAGTGACCCATAGCTGGAGAATCCCTGAAAATTTGCTGAAAAACTATTTACATTGATTGAGTCCTGCGAGAACTCATTTCCCCTTGTACCATTGGAATCCCGCTTTACAATGGCACCTGGCCAAAATCCCTCATCTCCCTGTAATTCATAAACTCTCTGTTTATCTTTGGGAGTGACTGTGCCCTAAGAGATTCACGATTCCTTTCATGATTAATGCAAACTGTCAAAAACTGAACAGCTTTTTTGCCATCTTTACTTCTTATTCTTGCATAGGCTGAACCATCATCCAAAACCTTTGTTTCCATCCTTACAGCTGTAATGTAGGGTTGCCCAAGAATGAGGGGATACGATGACATCTCCTGAACAAAGAAATTCTGATCATCCTTCACATCCCCTATAGTTACCCTTACATTTGGACATGCTGCATAAAGCTCTCCAGATGAATTATTAGCTGCTTTAATCATCCACCCATGATCCACATCCATTGGCCACTTACATTTGTTGTAGAGATTTTTAGCCATAAGATTTATTTCAGACCCATGATCAATTAGAGCGACATATGGCTCTTCCAAATCACCTATCTTGACAAGGGTTTCAGTGGTGGCTCTTGCCCAATGGCTCCTGGAGTAATGACTCTTTGTAAGAACTTCTTTTTCATCATCCTCTTCCACAAAACGCACTTGTCGTGCCCCATCAGCAGAGTGATTACATTCCACCACATTTTCTCTCTCTTCCTTTTTCTGTACCTGTACACCATGAGTCTTGGAAGTGCTTGCTTCCCCTTGTGATGGAATAGATTCAATTATGGACTGCCTTTTTCTTCGTATAATATCAATTATCTCATCATGAAATTCTTTCTTTGCAATCCCCAAGACTTCCCCTAGTGTGAATTCCACCCTGCTGTTTAGAATTCTCTCTTCAAGCACCTTTTTGAGATCTGTTGCAACTTCAATATCAGATTGAAGCTTGTAGAGTGGACTTTTCCCTTTACCCTTCTCCTTCATTTTTGCTGGCACTTCTTCCATTGAAACATCATGTAGAGGTCTGCTTTGCTGTGGAGGCATATGTGATGGTCCAGGATCCTTCTTTTCACTTCCACGTGTAACTCTTTTTGATGGCCCTCCTTCCTCATTTTCCCTTTTACGTTTCTCCTCTACCTGTGCCTCATTATTTTGACATTTGGCAATATAGGCATGAATGGATAAAGAATCCACAGGCTCCTCCCAGCCAGTCTCAAGGCGTATACAATCACCTGCCTCATGCAAAGCTTGCTTTGACACTTTCTTTGATGTAATTAATTCCATTGTTGACGGCCAAAAATTCTCATTCTCATAATCCTCATCATTCTCAAATCCCTGCTTTTGTTGACCAACCTTTAATCCATAGGTTGCTGCCTCAACCATAGAAATGGCATGACTAGCAGCCATATCTTCTACCAGCTTTTTCATCCCTCCTTTCCCAAAGTTTGTACTCAATGGAAGTCCAGTTTCTGTAAGATGGATTTTCCCATCTTTGAAGAACACAAGTTGATTTTTAAGAGCTTCTTTATAGCTGGTACAATCCTTCTTTGCATGCTCTGGGTCATCACACCATATGCATCTGTATGTAAACCCTTCTCTGATTTGAGGCCTTTGCATAGAAACCTGCCCCAATGGTAGACCTTTTTCTTCGATTCTGGACATCTTCAATTTTAAATCACGCATACCCTTGATAAGCTCATCCATCGGCCCATCTATCTTAGGAATTGTAGCTACTGGCTTGGATAAATTCTCAGGGGTAACAGCAGCTATGGGAGTTGCAGCGCCCATCACCATTTTATCCCTCCTCCGCTGCCGCTTTGCTAACATAGTGACTGCATCCTCAACATCATTCCAGTCACTCTTTAATCCTTGCTCTGTATTTTTATCCTCAAGGAGGATTTCCAATGTTTCCTGGAGATCTTTCCCAGCTGCCTGCAAGAAGAGCTCTGTCTTTTCTCTGTCCAAAGTTGCACGCTCTATTCTTGACAACTGGGCATAACGCTTCTCAAACTCCCTTAGCAATTCTGTGGCAGAAATTCCCATTTTAGGTTTTGTGACCCATTCCAAAAAAGTTCGTTTGGTCACTCGCTCAGAATCCTCCATAAAGTATTCATCCTTTAAAGCAAGTTTGAATTCTTCCCAATTTCTGCCACCCTGTGCTGTCTGCAATCCTTTTATGCGCTCTCTTATTTCAGGAACGCATACCAACTCGAAACTTCGAACCATATCCTCCTCGGTCACCCTATTTAGCTCCATCTCCTTTATATAATTGCGTAGATACTTTGTAATGTCCTTCCCATCAAATTGATCTACCTTTTTCACAATTGATTGTAAAGCTTTGGTCATGGAAATCTGTCCCCTCTCAGCAGCTTGTTGCTGTTGCATGTACATGGAAAACATTTGGAACATCTGCATAACTCCAGGGTCAAAATGAACCCCCTGGCCCTCAGAATTCTCAGCCATAGCTTCCCTGTATGTTTCACTACACTCTCACCCCAGCAGCTTCACGTCGGGTTCACCAAAGCTGTCGTGAAGTGTGCGGAATAGCCAGGAAAGTACGAAACTTTTAGCTGTGAGAGTTGGTGACGAACCTAACAAGGAAACTCACATACAAGATTTCCCAAGGAGTATTGAACATCACTATTTCCAATGACAAATACATGTGTCCTCTTCCCTCGATACAACCTTGAATTCCTCCAGATAATTGCACAGAATTGCATGAAATTCTTTGAACCATTCACATGTGGGCATAACAAAGATTTCCAATTATTCCAATATACATGTGGCCAGTTACATCCATTACATCCAGTGCCCTCAAATCCTTTATTTCGGAATGTACTTTATCACCTGGAAACCTGCCTTAATATACTAACATTTCACAAGTAAAATATAGCATTTTGCATAACTTTATCATGCTCATGATTTCCAAAATCCGTATGAGAAGAAACTAAAGCAAATTACCCTCAACTTCAAAGTATTTTTCATAATTCTCCAGGCTCCAAATTCCTTAGCTTTTTCCCCAGAATTCAATCATATTCACAAGCTTTTTCCCATACAATCCAAAACCTTTAAGGGCTTATATGCCATGCCCTTATTCTAAAGTAACAAGGTTAATTTAAAGTTAAGCTTATCTGAAATAAGCGAAAGGTGGACACGTTGATTTTTCCCTTTGTTTTTATTAATCAAAGGTGGCCGCTTCAGCGCCAGTACACGGAGGAGGTGAAAATGGCGAAATAGGACCCTCTGCTGTTGACTGTGAGCTTGAAATTTTCAGAAGCATATCGTTGAATAGCACTCATTATCCTCTATATTTCTAACTCCTACATGACATAAACAGAGGCGCTCTCTTGATTTTTTTAAGCTCTGGTTCGATGGACGCTGAACTTCGACGCTGAATATATATTTTTCCCACCCTGGTTTTCGCCGTGAAGCTCCGGCCCTTTTCCTTTCTTTCCCCGCGGTGATCTAGGCGGCCCCCCTTCCACATTCTGCCAGCTGTCCCTGCCATAAGGAAAAGCTGCGCCTTTCTCTAGAAGTTCCCCCCCCCACGTTTTTGTTAACCTTAATACTAAGGTTATTAAACATAACCTTAGCATTAAGGTAGCAAAACTTAACCATAAGACTCACAGCATTAGCACCATGTTTTAAGTCTTAACCACAAGACTCCCGGCATTAGCACCATGTTTTAAGTCTTTACTTTCTGCATTAGATACACGTAAGATACTTATGCTTCTACATGATGATCCATGAAGTCCAAGTGCAGCTTTCTATCCCAACATTTCCCAAACATTCAATGAACTCTTCGGCACTGTGATACCTTCATAATTTATAAATCATATCGGCCCATGTGATTTATAGAATCCCCAATTGCCCATTCAAGTATTTCTTCAGCCTTTATAAATGCATTCCTTTGTGCATTGGTATGCCCTCATGCCATCATATATATCCGGATGCTTCTAACTTGCCCATGAACTCTGAGTAACAACAAAAACATCATCCTCCATACTCATATACAAAAAACTCCTAAATCTGACTCAGCCTCAGCTTGTCTTATTGAACCTCATATACAATATGAACATATGTACATGGCATCATATAATGACTCATCATGGCACTTAACCCATGCATCTGGATGTGTATTTGACGGCCTCACATGCACGGTTTCATATCATAGACGTGCCATGGCACGACAACGCGCCCAGGGGCTAGACAATGACACGTGCCAATTTGAGCAAATGCTTTTTTTTGCAATTTTTTTGTAAATGCTTTTTTTTGGGACCATGTAGAGGTGTGCATGTACCTCATCCATGGTCCAAAACCACAAAAAAAAAAGGAAAAAAATATATTTGGGAGGGGAATTGGGATTGTGTGGGTGAAGGGGGGGGAGATTGTTCCATGGGATAATAGAAGGATGATTGAGATTTTTTAAAAAAACATCGGGAAAACACCCCTCTTTGGAAGCCTGTATCTTCCAAACAATGAAGAATCTGAACATAACCAATAAGGCAACTTTCAACCACCTTTTTGAGCTTTACAACTTAAGTCTTCAAGCCAAATTCCACAGTTTCGGGCCTCAAATAAGCATCACAAAATTCGACACGAAATCTTGTGTAGAAAAACCAATCAAACATGACTTTTTGCTATCTGTTTTCCACTTATTCACCTTCTTAACAATGTTACATCAAAACTATAGTCTGTAGAGAGGTCTACATCTCTCTCATACAGACTTTCTGCAAATAACAAGATCTCCTTATATAGACTTTCTACAAATAACGAGATCTCCTTATACATATTGACCTCACAAAATGGCCAACATAAATATTTCTGATGACAATATACATAAAAAATGATAAATGAACATGATCAAGTAAAGGAATAGAGTGTTGTGAGCTGATGCCTCACATCCTACCTAATAATTAATGTCACCCATGCACAACACGGTACATTTTATGAACGATTGGCATCATTGAGATTTGTAATTTAGAAAAAAAACTTAACCTAGTTAACTAAATCCAAACAATGTCCTACCTTTAGTACATCTACAAAGCATGAATATCATAAATTCTAGAGCAGTTAGCCATTGCTTTATAAATAATTGGTATATTCAAAATCAAAGCATGTATAACTAATGCACCTGTAGACTTTCAACCACAATGAGCATTGTTGGCATATTTAAGTTCCTCAATGTTAGCTTCTCATTTCAAGTAAATAATAAAAAATACTCATGACGCAAGAGCAGGGATAGTTTTTTCCAACGAGATGCAAACTTCCCCCTTGTGTAAGTTCATTACATTACATATCTCTATGTCTACTGTACATTTCAAATCCATGCCCCATGATTGTTTTTCCAATAGCTAAATAGATAATTAATTTACAAAGTCTCTTACAAAACCTAATAGCTAATAGCTAATAGCTACCCTCTTTCATGCACAATTTGGTATACTTTATGGACAAATCATATAAGCTAATTCAAGAAAATAGAAAATAGCTAATAGCTACCCTCTTTCATGCATAATTTGGTATACTTTATGGGCAAATCATATAAGCTAATTCATGAAAATAGAAAATCAACCGCATCAACTAAATCCAAATAACATCCTAAATTTTACATTCACAAAGCATCAATGCCATAATGTATAGAACAAAGAATTGATATCCATAATTTGTATGAAATGATAATCTATTAAATCAAAGCATTCATAATCACTATACATGGACACTTCCATCCAAGGATAATTTTTGTCATCTTCAAGTGCCTCCTTAGCAACTTTCCACTTGAGTAAAGAAAGAATATCTTTATACATTTTCAATAGACTTTTTGACCCTTCTTCACTTGCTATTATTAACTATTCTCTGGATACACAAGGTCTTCTTTTCTTTTTTTTTCTTTTTTTTTTAAAGTCAAAACAGCTGAATATATTTAAAAAAAAGGAAAGGTTACAAGTTCCCATGAGGAAGGTCCATGGGTAGACGCCTTGGACTGTTAGACCTTACAGGTGAAGGGAAGAACTTCATAACTACTTGCAGCTGAAAACAGAGCTGAGCCAGTAAAACAACACTTGAACCAGAGTTTAATGAAACAGAAAAAGAAGCTCGACAGTATGAACATCCTGAAAAACTGAGATAGACTGACTTTTATTCACTGAGGGGGGCTGATAAAACTTTATGAACAGCAGACTGAGCCCTGGAGGGACTAAGACACTCCTCATAAACTTCCCGACGCCTGGATGTAGGAGTCGGAATGTAGCAGCCTTCTTTGGCATTCGCGAGCCAGCCCTTGAAGCATGCTTTCCTTTCTTTTGCAATGTGAGGACACATGATATTGTCTCCATTTTCTCCATGGTAGGTCCTGCCAACGATCAACCTCCATAGGCGACCCTCTAGGTCGCAGCTGCTGCTGAACAAGCTTGAGAGTGCTGTCAAGAAAAAGAAAAAAGTGATGATTAGTTTTAGTAGCGAAAAGAGCTTCATTACGTTGGTTCCAAACATGCCATAAGAAAAGAAATCTGACGGAATGCCAAGTAAAGGGGTCAAGAGTGTGACATTCTCCGAGGAGGACTTCTTTCCAACTGAGAGGGGTGTTCCTGATTTGCATAAAAGATTTGTTAAGAACACTTAAGAACTGACTCGTGTCGGAACAAGAAAAGAACAGATGGGGGACCGTTTCCAACTTGGTTTTGCAGCGGGGACAGAGACCATTTCCATGTCCGATTTTCATAGCCTTTTCGAGGGTCCAGGTAGCTTTATGAATGACCAGCCAGGCCAAGAGGGCATGTTTCCTTTCTTGAGCGAAGGCCCAGATAAGCTTAAAGCGGAAGGCCCATTGATGCTTATTCCACCCCAAAGACCATCTATTGTTGAGTTTGAGAACAAGTTTGTCCGTATGAAAACCATTAGGCAACTTGCCGAGGTGACTGGACCACCCCCACAAGATGGCTTTAGAAAAGTGTTTGCAGTCACAAATAGGCCCCGGGGGAATGAAAACTCTGAGAGAATTACACCTCTGCATGACAAGCTCAATGCCACCCCCGAGGGTGTCGATTTCAGACTTCTTGGTATCCCGATGGGCTTTAACATCTCTGCTAAACAAAGGTGGGACTATGTGCTCAATAAACTCAAGAAATGGAGCCACATTAACACAGGGGTCGCCTCCAGAGCCTTTGTCCTCAATCACTTCATCATCCCCTCCGTCGTCTACTTCCTGGCCTGCTGGAAGCCGTCAGAGACCCAACTTCATCATCCCCTCCGTCGTCTACTTCCTGGCCTGCTGGAAGCCGTCAGAGACCCAACTTCAATCCCTAAACTCCATCTTGGGTAATTATCTATGGGGAGGTTCCCTTGACAGGAGGAGGATCAGCAAAGTTGCTTTCAAGGTGTGTTGCTTAGATAAAGAGCAAGGGGGTCTTGGCATTATTGATATTGGGTTGCTGGCTGATAAGCTCGCCTGCTAAGTGGGTGCAAAGGGCCATATTTTCCAATGATGTGTGGGCTGACTTGATCAAAAGAGATGTTGGAAAATTTTGGCTCAAAGGCAAGAGATCATGGAAGGGGTTCTCGATTAATGAAGTTCTGTTTTCGAAGGCCGATCTCTCCCCAATAGGTAGCAAACTCTGCTCTGCAGGATGTGGGAGTCTTGGATGAAATATAAAAAAATCTTTTGTTTCCAAACTTACTCAAAGAGAGGGAGGTATGCCTATGCTGCTGATTCGGTTTGGTTTGGCCATCTTATAGCTCCGATCTCCGATGACCTGGTTCAGATCAGCCTTTCTTGTTTCAAAGCTGGGATTAAGGTGTGGGGAGACTTATGTGATTCTTCCGGAATGTTAACCAGGGATCAAATCATTAACAAATTCATCCTGCCCAAGGTCTTCTTTTCCATTGTGCTACTAATTTATATAGCTTCTCACCACTACATCATTGATGCTACTCATCAATACTCTTAAATACACATTGCCTTCTACAATCTTGCTGAATGGAAAGGAATGTAACTACTAATTATTTTATGGTGACGGCATCACGTCTGTGATGCAGCCCCTGCCATATTAGTAATCAGAGCTCTTGCTGCATCACTTCTTTCTATGTATTGTAAAGACACTACTGCGGTTCGCTTGATTTGAAGGAGCATGAACAGGCATAGCTCATTAACTAATTAGAATTACATTTTTTAACCTGCCCAAAGGAAAGACTTAGTGTGTTTGCTACTCGGATTTATGAAATTGAGGAAAGAAATCGAAAAAGGGATGGAAAATCGACAAAAGATTTTTTTGACTAGGAATGTGAGGCAAGTGGCAGGTGATATACGGTAAAGGCACATTTGAAGGCCCCCCACTAGATCTTTTTTAGTGGGGTAAATTATATATTTTTGCTTTTACACTTGAAATATATATAGCATTTTACACCCAAGAATTTGTTTTTGGAGCGTTTTGATTTTTTTAAATCAAGTAGATGTAGTTATCCACCACAAAGGGTTCACAATAGCGTGACGATAAATATAGTGACAATTACGGATGTATTATTTGAAGGTTTTATAAAAAAATAAAATATTAAAAAAATTACATGTCTCAATTGCTTCGCACATATAAAATCTATATTTAATAATTTGAAATTTGTGTCACACCTTCAAATAGCTAAAAATAATGTATCTTTTGTGCAAAATCGTCACTAAATTGGGGTGTGGTGTGGTGTGTTATGCTTTTTGTTGGTGGCGTCAAGGAGTAGTTACTGCTATAAGGAAGCCTTAGTTAGTTGAGAAGCATAGTCGTCCCCTTGATTATTGGTGACTTTAATGCTAACATGCTGGTGGACCTGGTGTAGAATGTGGAGGCGATGAACACTCGGTTTTACCTGCGTGAGCACATCATCACCTTTTCTTATGGTTCATTTTGTGTAGTGATGGAAGCCTACACGAGTGCTTATGTGTTGGGCTTTACCTCTATGTATTTCCCTACTTCAACTACTATGCTCAACATAAACGCTTGCCTATGTTCTTGAAGTAGCTGTTACCTTATGTCTGCAATTCTCATCTCCTAACGTGAATTTCAAAAATATGATTAATGTATAAAAATAACCAAAATTTATCCATGAAAGGAGGCATTTACGATTGCATGGTTGCTGGTAGCATGTTCCAAATTTTACTTTTGCTTATCTTCTTGATTCACCTTCACCTTCTATGGAACATAGGCTAGTTAGCTATGAGTGACCAAAGATGTTGTCTTTGATGAGATGAGTAGCTCTGGTATGTACCACTAAAGGTACTAGATGCAAGAAATGGTGATATTGATTTTCTAGATCAGTTTGGTCAATTTTTGATCATTTTTTGGTCAGTTCAGCTTACTTTTTGGAACTAACTTGAATTCGGAGAGAGGAGAGATGAAATATCTCATTTTATTGATTTAAAATAAAAAGAAATCATAGTTACTGATCATAATCCTCCAAATTTTTTTGATTGAATTCTAATTTCCAAAATCATTCCTTCAGTGTACCTATGGCATCATTGGCAACCAGAACGCTCACCACACATGTCCACTCAAGGGTCTTTTTGATGGTTCCTAGCAGCTCATAGTACTCGCCAATATTCACATATCAAAATGAAATCTTCGTTGAAGATCAGCAAGATCAACCAACAGATCCATATAAAAGAACCATGGACTCATCCGTTTGAGGACTAGCAAGGTCAATCAATCCATGCCCGAATTTAGAAAACAACTCTTACTCCTTGTTCCAATATCTTCCACGATGCACGTGTGGGTATCTTCGGTGACCTAGAGTCCGAGCACCGTATGGTCAGCACCCTCTAGGATCCTTCGCAGGTCACCTAGCACTTCACTCATCATAGGCCGCTTCCTTGGTCCCTCATCCACCATACTGGAAGCTCACCATTTTAATCGAACCGAGACTGGTCAAGACCTCGGCCGACCTTGCTACGCGAGACGTCCTCCATTGACTCTCCGTTAGCTGTTGCAACTTTATTAGATTAGGTCTCCACGACCTCATTCACAAAATGGTCAAAATGCTTCTCTAGCATTCTTAACATAAAACAGTCATTTAAAAACAGTTCAAAAATACAATTTTTATAATAACGAACTCTCGTCTTTCCACATCAAACCACATTAATTAATTCCACAACCATTTCATAAGTATTCTTATTCTCATCCAATCACATCATTTTCATCTCATCACATCTTTTCTCAATTTATCCTCATCAGATCTCATCCACTCTCATCTATCCATATTCACATCTCATTACATCACATTCATTCACATCTCATTACATCACATTCATTTACATCTCATCCATTAAGACCACATCCCATTCACTCACATCTCATCCATTCAGACCACATCACATTCACTTACATCACATTTCATTCATTTTACCTCACATCTCATTCATTCACATCTATCTCGATTCACATCCCATCACATCACATTCATTCATATCCATCACATTCACTTTCATTCATATCCATCACATTCATTCTCATCTATCTCGATTCACATCCCATCACATCACATTCATTCATATCCATCACATTCACTTTCATTCATATCCATCACATTCATTCTCATCACCATTATATCACATCACTTCTATCCACATCATCATATCTCATTCATACACATCTCATCTTATTCATCCATATCCATCCAATCGTTCACATGTACGACTACTCGCATCTATCCATACATTTATATCTATCACTTCACATCCACATATATTCATGTCACATCACATCATTTTTTATCACATACCTTCGCATACACATCCACATAACATTCCTTCGCATACATATATTCATATCTATCACATCACATCATTTTTTATCACATAACATTCCTTCACATACACATTCACATAACATTCCTTTGCATACATATATTCATATCTATCACTTCACATCCACATATATTCATGTCACATCACATCATTTTTTATCACATAACATTCCTTTGCATACACATCCACATAACATTCCTTCGCATACACATCCACATCATTTTTATCACATAACATTCCTTCGCATACACATAACATTCCTTCGCATACACATCCACATCACATTCTTTTACATACATTCACATCCATTCTTTCACATACATCCACTCACATCCCATATCATTCATTTACATCCTGATTCACATGACATCACATCTCATCACATCTATTCATCTCGTATCTCTTCACCCTTATTCACATCACATCCATCCATCCATTCATGCACATCTATCTGATTCCAATCACACATCTCATCACATCTATTCACCTCACATCTCATCACATCTATCCATCCCTTTATTCACATCTATCTGATTCACATCACACATCTCTTCACATCTATTTACCACACATCTCATTTTCTTCCTAAATTGTCTTTCTCAAAAAAGGGGTGATATTTCAATTACTAATTTACTGAATTTCATTCATTGAATATTCACTTAACTGATTTCTAAATTAATCACGAATTCTGATGAGGAATAAATTAATCATTTATCTGAATATTTTGACTTCGATAGATTTTTTGAATTTTCTCTTTACAAACCGAGTGAATAGGAAACGATAGAATTTTCCCTCTCAGAGTATTTACTTATTCATTTATCAAATATTCATGGAAATTAAACATATAATTAAAGAGAATCTAATTTTGATATAAAAATTTCTTTATGCATCTATTTATGCATAAAATCAATTTAATAGGAATAACACTTTCTATGCATAGAAATTGAATCTAATGAAATCAACACTTTTATAATGAGAAAATATCCAACATGCATCTTTCTATGCATAGAAATTGAATATGATGAAAATGACACTTTTATAATAAAAATTTTCAATATGCATCTCTCTATGCATAGAAATTGAATCTAATGAAAATAACACTTTTATAATAAAAATATCCAATATGCATCTTTCTATGCATAGAAATTGAATCTAATGAAAATAATATTTTTATAATGAAAAAATATCCAATATGCATCTTTCTATGCATAGAAATTGAATCTAATGAAAATAACACTTTTATAAAATAAAAATTTCGAATACGCATCTCTCTATGCATATAAATAGAATCTAATGAAAATAACACTTTTATAATAAAAATATCCAATATGCATCTTTCTATGCATAGAAATTGAATCTAATGAAAATAACACTTTTATAATAAAAAATATCCAATGTGTATCTTTCTATGCATAGAAAGTGAATCTAATGAAAATAACACTTTTATAATAAAAATATCCAATATGCATCTTTCTATGCATAGAAATTGAATCTAATAATAAAAAAATATCCAATATGTATCTTTCTATGCATAGAAAGTGAATCTAATGAAAATAACACTTTTATAATAAGAAAATATCCAATATGCATCTTTCTATGCATAGAAGTTCAATCTAATGAAAATAACACTTTTATAATAAGAAAATATCCAATATTCATCTTTCTATGCATAAAAATTGAATCTGATGAAAATAACACTTTTATAATAAAAATATTTCTATTATGCATCTTTCCATGCATAGAAATTGAATCTAATGAAAATAACACTTTTATAATAATAAAAATATCCAATATACATCTTTCTATGCATAGAAATTAATTCTAATGAAAATAACGCTTTTATAATAAAAATATTTTCAATATGCATCTTTCTATGCGTAAGAAATAATAATAAAAATATTTTCAATATACATCTTTCTATGCATAGAAATTAATTCTAATGAAAATAATGCTTTTATAATAAAATATTTTCAATATGCATCTTTCTATGCATAGAATGAAAATAACACTTTTAGAATACACAAACGGAGAGGATTACTCTTTTTGAATAACATAAAGATAAAACTTATTTCCACAAAATTTAAGAAAATTTTGCCATAACCTCCGTTGTATGGCTGACCATTTCTCAATTTTTACATTCTAAATCTACTTAGAATTTACCCCAAGATGAATTAAATCACTCTAATCTAATCAATTTTCACTTCTAAAGAGCAATCAATAGAAAAAGTTTTAACTTATTTTGTTTGTTTCTCATTTTAGGATAAAGAAAGGCTGAAATTCTTAATGAGAGAAGGGGAAAGCCTTTCCATCAAGACATAACATCCAATTTCACATTAAAAAAATAAGAAATCTGAAAATCATAGAATAGAATTAAAAAAAAGTAGAATTTCTAACTTACATGGAGTTTTGTGAGCTTTCCTTTGGCTTGAGGGATTGAGGGTTCTACTCTTGCTTGGATCAAGAGTGGCCACCAATTCTTTGTAGAGAGGAATTAGTCAAAAACAAGTGAATTATCAAAGAATTCAATGTTTTTGGCTCTGGGAGGAGTAGAGTAACAGTGCATAAAACACTATTAAGATTTTACAAAGGGGGAGGCTTTTATTTATAGGAAAAAGTGAGCCTCAAACCAAGCAAACTGATTCTAGAATTTTCTAGATCAGTTTGGTCAATTTTTGACCATTTTTGGGTCAGTTTAGCTTACTTTTTGGAACTAGACTTGAATTAGGAGAGAGAGAAGAGATGAAATATCTCATTTTATTGATTTAAAATGGAAAGCAATGATGAGAAAAAAAGCACCTCCTTCATGAGGGGGATCGGAATCCCCATTTTGAGGTGTCAAAAATCAGTTTTTGAACTATTTTCCTTGGTCCTTAGTCCACTCTTCATCTTATGTGAGTATTTACTCAT
>NC_141061.1:15859849-16062349 GCF_041138505.1 Cibotium barometz
ACTAGTCTTGATTCCTAGAGACAACGCTTTTTTTCCTCATCCATGCAAGGCACAGCCGTTGGCCTAGTCTTCTAGAACACAATTGCTCGAGAACCTATTTATCTAACGTAGGGCTTTCACTTAATATGTTGGAAAGCTACCCGACTAATCGGGTCCACCCGTCCGTAGGATGGTGCCGTCGGGGCATTCCATCCTCCCACTTTCCACCCTACTCACGCGTCAATTTATTTTCTAATTAATCCTACCACACTGTTTGACATAAACAAACATGTTCCTTAATTAAGGCCCTTTCACAAGGTTTATTAAAATAGCCTTTGTCTTTTTCCACAATACAATAATGTCAAAGATAAGATTTATAAAAACAAAGTTTAAACATGAATCAATTTCATACAAGCCAAACTGGCTCTCTTATTCTTTTCCTTTATACCGCCGATGATCTAGAATTCGGCCTTCCAGCCTCCACATGCTGGGCAAAACCCTACGGGACCATACACCTCATCGTCGGCCGCTGGCGAGGACTCAAGCCGGCCTGTCGCCCTCTCAGGCTCCATCGCTTGATCCTCCCGCCCCTCAGAGGGATGTCTGCGCACTAGGGTGGGCTAATTCACCGCACTAGCCTGGGCCCTCAGAACTAGGCAGCATCATCACAATCACTTGCCTCAATCGGCAAACCTCATTCTCCCAATGGTATGAGGGATACCATGGGCCAACTCCGGGCCTTACTAACGTCTCCACCGTCCGGCTATACAAGCACAAGAACGGGGCAGCGCCAAGGCAGGGAGAGTTGTACCTGTACCTTAATTTAACCAAGATAACAATCCATTTACTCACTAAACCATAGGACTACAATCCATGTTACTTTCTTAAGAAAACAATCCTTTTCTCACACAGATTTTTAGCATTTCAACTTGAGATTACGATAAGACATTCTTTATTAAGACATATGCTGTTGTTTAAAAGAATACAAACTTTAAATGGTAAATCAATCAAATAGATTACTGTAACAATCAATAGAGAAGCCGGGGCCATACCTCAACCCCTAAGAATGATATGTAAATGAAAAATAAAATATGTATATACCTCATAGAAATTTGTCGTTTATCGTTGCCTTTGCTCGTTATTATTAACAAGAGCTTTAGAAAATAGAGTCTTCTAATACCTTCTCTTATGATTGAAATCATCCAATCATCTCCAAGCTTTATCTCCTCTTACTCATACTGTGACTCTCCTCTCTTTCTAAGATCTATGGCAAAATAGCCTTCTCTTACAGGGCTACGGCATACTATTCTTTCTCTAAAAGAAAAGCTATGGAGTTTTGGTCTCTTCCTCTGAAAGACTATAGCAATCTAAGATTCTTTTCTGAGATATTAGATAAGAATGAAGGGATATATGCATCTCAAACTCTAGGATTACCTTGAGGCTACTTGCTGTCTTCTCACAGTTTTCTCTATGTAGAGACCCTGACAGAAACAGCAAACTGTTTCGGCCATAACTCTCTGATAAAAACTCAGAATATGGTCATGTAACCAGTCAAAAGAACGGGAAGGTATCTGGTCTACAAGCCAACGCGGGCAGAATAGGCAAAAACGTCTGTATATAGCCGCAAACGTACTATATTTAGAAACGCGTTGTTTTTCCACATTTTTAGTATGCATGGACTCTAAATGTGTAAAAGTACTCTAAATATGACCTCTTATCACCTAAAATCGAAATTCTATTTTTGGAGATACTTATCTCTTAATAGAACTATTCTTATGTTCTTATTTCTTTAAGAATTTTTTTGGAGTTAATATTTTTATTCTAACACTTTCCTAATGTTTCTAGCCTTATTGTCTCACTCTTCTCTAAGTACACTCTCTTTCTTTATTGAAATCTATATTAAAAGAGACACATACATACATGGCTTGGGAGGGACGTTACAGTCTTGGATTTCAAATGGTGGACAAGAGCACCCAATAGGGACAAGGAAGATCCAAATTTTAAAGCAGTTCTTGATATTCCTGAAAAGATGCAGGGGGGAAGAGAGCTTGAGCTCTTGCAAGCACACACACACACTCACAAAACCCTAATAGAGAACACACAAGGTGAGAGGCTGAAAATCTTCTTCTTCTCTACTCAACACTCAACACACCATATACAAGATAAGAGTACACATAATATAAAAGGTACTCAACCAATACATACACGGGTTCTCTATAGTGTGAACCCGACTAAATGAGCTGGCGCTATAACTATGCCAGTCTCTAGAATGGCTGTCACACAGCCTGTCATCCCACTGGCCGCATATCTCCCAGGATCTCACCAACCATGCCAGTGGTGTAAGTGTGGGGCCTATCCCCCAGGCGGGTCATCAGTGGCCACCGCCTCACTAGACGAGCTCGATATCTCAACACTCCCCCTCGAGCTCAACTCCATCTCATGTACACCAAGCGAAGCCCTGAATCTGCGGAGCTTCTCTGTACCCAATGCTTTGGTGAAGATGTCAGCTACCTGATCCTCTGTGCTGACATAAACAAGGTCAAGGTCTCCTGCCAAGACCTTCTCTCTGACGAAGTGGTAATGGACCTCTATGTGCTTCGTACGAGCATGAAAGACTGGGTTCCTGGCCAACTGTATACTGCTAATGTTGTCACAGAAAATGACAACTTGTCTATCCACTGATAGACCCAAATCTGCAAGTAGCTTCCTCAACCAAGCTACCTCACATGCTGCCATAGCAGCTCCTCTGTACTCGGCCTCTGTACTCGATAGAGCAACTGTAGGCTGCTTCTTGCTGCTCCAAGTCACAGCAGCACTCCCCAAAGAAAATATGAAGCCACTGGTAGATCTTCTGTCTGAGATACTACCAGCCCAATCAGCATCTGTGTACCCATGTACACATATCTCTGTCCCAGTCTCATAGAATAGTCCACAATGCAAAGTAGACCTCACATACCTCAGTATGCGTCTCACTGCATCCAAATGCGGTTTCCGTGGAACCTGCATAAACTGACTCACCAACCCAACAGCATAGCTCAAATCTGGTCTGGTGATCGTCATATAGATCAAGCTTCCTACTATGCTCCTATACATAGTGGGATCCTCCAAGATCTCTCCTGAATCTGCACTCAACTTGCCATTCTGATCCAATGGCACAGAAATAGGCTTATAGCCTATCATACCATACTTGGACAACATGTCCAAGCCATACTGTCTTTGCAGTAATCCAATACCATGTGGTGACCTAATCACCTCAATGCCCAAGAAATATCTGAGCTCTCCCAGATCCTTCATCTCGAACTTCTGTCTAAGCAAGATCTTTACATCAAAGATCTCTGTATCATGGTCCCCCGTAATGATCAAGTCATCTCTACATAGATGACAACAAGCACAACCCCTCTATCACCATGTCTCACATACAGCGAGAAATCTGCATTGGCTACATGAAAGCCAATAGTGACAAGATATTCAGAAATCTTGTCAGACCATGCTCTTGGTGCTTGTTTTAAGCCATACAAGGCTTTCTTCAACCTGCAAACATGCTCGGGGTGACTCACATCCTCATAACCAGGTGGCTGCAACATATACACCTCTTCTTGCAAATCCCCATGCAAGAATGCATTCTTTACATCCATCTGATGTAAAGACCATTGCTTTGACGCAGCCACTGCTATCACAACTCTCACTGTTGCCATCTTGGCAACTGGGCTGAAAGTTTCCTCATAATCAATCCCATATGTCTGCGCATATCCTTTGGCTACCAATCTAGCCTTGTACCTGTTTATGCTCCCATCACTGTTATGTTTAACTTTGTACACCCACTTGCATCCAATGGCTTTCTTGCCTTCTGGCAATTGCACTAAATCCCAAGTTTCATTTCCATATAGTGCATCCATCTCCTCATCCATAGCTTTCTCCCAACACACATTTCCAACAGCCTCATCAATGCATGTGGGCTCAACAACCTGCACAACCTTTGCCATATATGCATAGTGATGTGCCACATAACCATCATATGTAAATCTCTGCATAGGGTTCTTCACTCTCCCTGATCTTCGCAGCTTTTCATTCATGGCTTCCATAGCCTTCTTTACACCAGGTGTTCTCATAGCTGGGATCCCAAGCTCCTCATCAAGGCTCATATCTGAGCCACTAGACTCTCCATCAACATGAGAATGCCCTGCAGAAATGTCAGGCATACCAAGGGGCTCAACCACTTTCTCTTTTCCTTTACATGATGTACTAATCACATTTGCAGGACTGGTATTATGACGCAGCCTGCCACTCCATGGTCTATCAATAGACCCACTAGATGAGGACTCTCCTGGTCCACTCAAAGACTGTGATTGCTGACCTGCATTCTGTGCAACCACACTTCCACTCACATCAGCCCCGACAGCTTCTTTTTCAGCAGCATACCAGCTGCTCATCTCATCAAAGACGACATCCCTGCTTACCCTCAACTCACGTGTAGCAGGGTTATAACACCTGTATCCCTTTTGCTCAAGGGAGTATCCAATAAACACACATTTTTCAGCTTTTGGATCCAGCTTAGTTCTCAGCTCATCTGGCACATGCACATATGCAATGCATCCAAAGACTTTCAGATGAGACAAATCTGGTTTTCTGCCAGTAAACCTCTCCTCTGGAGTTACATCATGTATGGCTGCAGTTGGAGTCCTGTTCATGATGTATACTGCTGTAGAAACAGCCTCAGCCCAATAGCAATGCGGCATATTCTTCTCTTCCATCAATGCTCGCGCAATCTCTGCAATGTGCCTGTTTTTCCGCTCAGCAACTCCATTTTGCTGCGCAGTGTATCTGCATGTAAACTGTCTCCGAATACCATTCTTCTTCAAAAATTCAGAGAACTCATTGGAGAAGTACTCTCCCCCTCCATCTGACCTTAGGCACTTGACATATTTCCCTGTTTGCTTTTCAACCAAAACTCTGAAATTCTGAAAGTGAGTGAACACCTCACTCTTCTCCTTCATGAAATATACCCACACTTTCCTTGTGTGGTCATCAATGAAAGTCACATAATACCTGCAGCCTCCCATAGATATGGTCTTCGTAGGACCCCATACATCTGAATGCACAAGATCTAGTGCATTTCTGCTCACATATCTGTTACGTCGAAACACATGCTTTATTTGCTTCCCAAATTGGCATGCTTCACATATTTTCTGCATACCTTCCACTTTAAATTTTGGCAGCCCTGTCACAATTCCTTATGTCTGCATAGATTTCAATCTCTGCACATTTACATGTCCAATTCTTTTATGCCATATGTCTGTGTCTGCAACAACTCCTGAACCATTTGCAAACATCGCAGCACTCATTTCAGGCATGTCTACATTTAATGTAAACATTCTGCCCACTCTGTTGCCTTTTGCAACCAACCTGCACTTGTCTTTGAAATCTTCAACATAACATCCATCAGGGTTAAACCGAACCTGCAAACCCTGCTCAATCATCTGGCCAACTGAAACCAGATTCTTTGTTATGTTCGGTACATGAAGTACATCCGCAAGGTACTTCACTTTGCCATCCTGCATAGACAATGGCACATCTCCAACGTGGGCAATTGGATGAGCCGTGTCATCCCCTGTTTCCACAAAACCTGGTCTTTCCAGGTTTTTCATCTCCTTGAACCACTCCCCATGACTTGTCATGTGGTTCGAAGCGCCTGAATCCACATACCATACATTATCTTTTTGTGCTGCATCAACATTTTCAGACATGGCATTCACAACATGCTGCATAACAAACAACCTTTCATTATCCTCATTATTTCTGCTTGAGGATGCATAGTTGTTTTGCTGCACTTTCCCATTTTGCATGTCAGCCTGCTTCTTATAACATTCTGACTGCACATGTCCAGGCTTACCACAATAATAGCATTCACGTGCATCATTATATTGCCTTTGCAAATTTCCACGGCCTCTTTGACTCCCCCTGCCTCTGAATTTGCCTCTTCCACCTGCGTGTTGTTGTTGTTGTTGTTGATTCTGGGACTGTTGTTGTTGTTGCTGCTGCTGCTGACCATAATTTTGATTACCTGTTCGGCCACCTCCTTGACCGCGTCCATGGCCTCCTCTACCTCGTCCTCTTCCTGAACTCGTGTAGAAGGCCTGTTGCTGTGAACTGTTTTTGCTTTGTGAAGACTGTTGGTCTTCACCCAAGTTCTTCTCTTCGATAATCAGCATAGACACCAAATCTGTAAAGTTGGGAATGTTTTCCCGAGTCTGAATAGACGTCTTGAATGCCTTGTATTGTGGCCCGAGACCACGTAGACAGACTTCCACCTTGTCATCATCATCTACTGACACACCAATAGATGCAAGGGATTCCACAATACCCTTTATCTTCAACGCATAGTCATTCACAGACATGCTCTTTTTCTCCACAGTATGAAGTTCATTCTTCAACTGTATCTTACGTGCCTTGGTATTTGTTTCATAGAGCTTTACCAAGGTGTCCCACGCCTCCTTGGGGGACTTGGCATCCTGAATGTGCCCAATCATGGTGTCCTGTATACTAATGGAAAGCCAATACATTACTTTCCTGGCTCCTTGGTTCCAGTCTTTAAACTCTTTCACATCTGCAGAGCAGTCCGATTTATATCCGGTATCTTCGGTGCCTCTTCATGCTCACCTTCTATGTAGTCCCAATAGCCTTTTCCCATCAGGAAATTCGTCAACCTAAACCTCCAAGCATGGAAGTTATTTTTATCCAGCTTCTCAGCCACAATCTGTGTTATGCCATCATTAGACATCTTGCCAAACACACAATTTTACCAGAAACTGCACTCTGGTTTTTCTGCACAAACTGCTGTATTTTCTGCACAACGGTACTGTTGTACTCTCAAATGTCACAACCAGTGACTTCAATGTGCATACATACACCCAATGGCAACTGTAGACCTCTTTGCAGCACGCACAGTGTCTGCACAGTCAATCTGTCTTCCTGCAGTTCTTAAAACAGAGTTCTGCAGAGAATCGATGACTTACCCGCAGTGCTCGAAATCGCCTGCTTTCTGAAAAACGGAGGTCCAGACGCGCCCGAAACGCGTTTTCGGCCCAAAAAAGTAGTCCATAGGACTGAATAGTTGCCCTATAGCTTTACTCCCGCGAAGAAAGCTCCTCAATCAGAGATCGTTTGCCGGTGCCTCCCGTAGAGCTCCTGACAATGGTGTAGTCACCAACACAAATAGGGAAGAGTAGTTGAAGCTCTTACCCTCGTACCGCTTCCTGTGGTTCTCTTTCTTGTAGCTCAGCCCTTAGCATGAACCAGGCTCTGATACCATGAAAAGATGCAGGGGGGAAGAGAGCTTGAGCTCTTGCAAGCACACACACACACTCACAAAACCCTAATAGAGAACACACAAGGTGAGAGGCTGAAAATCTTCTTCTTCTCTAGTCAACACTCAACACACCATATACAAGATAAGAGTACACATAATATAAAAGGTACTCAACCAATACATACACGGGTTCTCTATAGTGTGAACCCGACTAAATGAGCTGACGCTATAACTATGCCAGTCTCTAGAATGGCTGTCACACAGCCTGTCATCCCACTGGCCGCATATCTCCCAGGATCTCACCAACCATGCTAGTGGTGTAAGTGTGGGGCCTATCCCCCAGGCGAGTCATCAGTGGCCACCGCCTCACTAGACGAGCTCGATATCTCAACAATTCCATTATGCAATGTTCACATTTGCATTGAGAAACTTATTTTTCTATATATTGGATTTTCCTGGAAACTTTGGCTTGAGGTGAAAAGAAAAGAGGCAATACAATCATTGAAAGCGGTATTATCAGAAATTGGTCTACATGGTGGAGATGTTCATATAACAAAAGATCTAAAGAAATCTACAAATGGTAAAGAGGTACCTATCAAGCCATCCATTGGTGGAGTAAAGGCCCGAAGGTTTTTATCATGTCCACAAAATACAACAAGAAAAGGGGGTAGACAATCACAATATGTATCCAGAATAAAATACAGTGTGTGGAAGTAAGTCCACAATGCAGTAAAAGATCATTAGGCAGATGAGATGGCACGAGATGTCAAGGATAAGGTGTGAAAATTGTTGGACAAGCTATTTGTTTATTGTGACAAAGTTTCTTGGAACAAAAATGATCAACAGGCATTTCAGAAAGAGGTTAAGAATTTCGGAAAGGCAATGAAGGAAGCATGGACAACCTGCAACATAACCCATTACATGGTGGCAACACTAACTTCCACCCAATTGTTCAATTTTGAGAACAAAATGATTTGTATTTTCTGTGTTTTCTAATGCTAGACTCTCTCTGTGTCCAAACAGCATATCATCTACAACCATCTTCCATTCTTTGTAAAAAAGTATGGATGCCCTGCAATTTGGTCTACACAAGGAATGGAAAAATCACACTACATGGCCCGTAATGCTTTCTTTAGACATACACAACATTTTGGAGGAAAACAAAAAGGCAACAGCTTTAAAGGAAGTTTTTCAATGGTTTTATCGAGGCGTACTTCAAAAGATCGAAACTAAGAGAAAGGTCAATGCATCTCAAGTCAAGATAGCCTTTCAAGTAGCTCAGAAGCAGAGAAGACAAAAAATTTTAGAGGGTTCAAATTCAGCAGAGAGACATGCTGAATAGAGAAAAACAAAGGTCTTTGTAGATCACAAATGGGTGGATAGAATACAAGTGTAAATGTTGTGTATCTCATAATCTCATAATTGAAAACACTTCTCAAATTTTGATGCATAGAAATACAGAAAGAATGTGTGTTTACAATTTCTTTGTGGTGGATGCAGAAGAATACAAGTGTAAAAATTATGTACCGCATAATAAAAACAGTTCTCAAATTTTGATGCATAGAAAATACAGAATACAAAAGATACAGCAGAAATAAATTGTTGTTCTATGCTAAATATACAATGACAATCATCTTATAGCTAATAACCTTAGGGTTTCTCCCAAGGTCTACCAATGGGAAACCTCCCTTTCACTTTACTTGGAGACTTCTTTTTCTTCAATGGCACCACAGTGCTCTGAGATCTTCCTTGTTCTAGTGAGGTTGGTTCTCGAGCACTTTCTGCTTCCTCCAATTTCTCTGGTGATCCCAATAGTGCTGGCTCTTGGTTCCGTATAAGTTTGTGCTTGCCATAAGGCTCAAGATCGAGAGGATTTTTTACACCAACAGCGAGCGCATAGGCAGTATATGACAAAAAATATCTAGCTCTAGAGCACTGCTTTCCTGAATAATAACCAAAAATATGTAAGGCAGACCTCTTCTCTATCAATATCACTTTGTCTGCAGACCATGAAAGGGAATGGCCACCCACCAGGGCCCCTAACATACACTTGAAAAAAAGAATTATTGCTTCCCCATTTTTGCTCATTGTCCCATGGTATATTAACAATTTGGCAGTACTAAGTCTGCAAGGAAATGGGAAAGACTTGACAGTTTACCCAAGCCAGCAACTCTGCTTCCTTTGGACCTCAAGAGAAAGGTTTCATCTTCAATATCTAATTGCATGTAGACAATATTGTCAGATTACCTAAATGGTCACTAGAACTCAAAAATAGGGATTGAAATATCACAAAAGTACACAAATAGGATGCCATTACCTTCATATTCTCATCCTGCTCAAGCAAGTTCTCTCTCCACAATGAGATACTATGTTTTGATGTCTACTTAGAATGATGAGCCAGAGCTGAGCTTCCAGTGAGATTCATACAGGCTTGTACCTCTTCAAAGACTTCATCATCCACCTCTTGAAAATTACTTGCCTCCTTAAAACACGTAGAAAGTTCCAATGTAGGATTGAACTTGTCTTCTAGGTCCAGCAAGGGATCATCATCTATCATTACCTCCTTGTCCACCTTGCATGATTGAGCTATGAGGCCAAGTGCATAGTAGTCCTCTCTTAGATTGAAAATGCACAATATGTCGTTTAGGAAAACATATTCTCTACCTTCTATACTGAATGATGGAAGGATGGGAACAACATAACTGGAACTATCAAGCTCAATTTTATCCACTGTAACTGCATCTCTTAAAGTCTCTGATTTAAGAGATATAAGATCAAGTGCTGCAATAGCAGACTTCTCCTCCTCTAGATTAATGATTTTCTCCTCATCTTGAAGTTCTTCACTCTGCTCACTTGCCATCTCCTCCTCCTTTTCCTCATACTCTTCCAAGTCATGTTGTTAAGTAGATTTTTTAGAAACACCAAGCTCAACATAATGTAAATAAATGGCAAATGCAAAGCTCTCCTCCAATATCCTACAGTCCCTCTTGTGGAGATTGCAGATACCCTTGAAGCAGCAAGGTAGAACATCAAATCTCTTGTTCATTTGATACCACATCTTATCACTTTGGCATAAGTCCTTGATATGTACAAAAGCTTCATCCTTATTAACAATCCTTTCTTTAGCTGTCATCTGTCTAAACACAGCAAACTGTTCCTCCAAAAAGTGCTTGTGCTGAGCCACAATGTCAGTCAATTTGAAAGGAGTGTTGAACATCCTGTGAAATGTTGGATACTCCTTTTGGGCATTGGACTTCTGAAGAAACTCAAAAAGATATAGATCTGGTGACTTTTGCTCTTCCAGAAGTTTCCTTGGCTCACGAGATTTGATTACTCCTTTGCTACTGGTACTCAGCTTCTTAGCTGTAATGAAAAATGCAATAGAAATTTATAAAAAATAATTCTAATTTTCTCACTAGAGGAGTAAATTCAAATATTTCTCACCTGGTCTTTCCTCATCTTTGATAGAGTATTTTGACAAGTCCAATGTTCTCTTGATAGGAGCATTATCCAAAACTGTACATGCACATGATCAGAACATAACATAATATTTTGGTTGAAAAATGCGATTTTGACATGTCTTTGTAGAGAGAACATTGAAATCGCGTTTCATTTTGCGAAAATTCTCATTATGCCTTAGAACAATTATACAAGCATATTAGTAAGGTATCTGCTAGAAAACGCGATATTATGCCCATCTAAAGCAAAACCATCCTAATCACGTTAAACATCAAAAACACTTTTCGGTATGGAACATAAAGTTCAGTTTCAGATGCTTACATTACAGAATAAAAATGGAGATCAATTAGAATAGTACCTCTTTTTCCTCTGTCCATTCCCTCCTCACAAAAGTGTATGAAGGCTGATCTTGGAAAGGTTTGGTTTAGGGTAGTAGGAGAGCTGACCAAGAAAAGATGTGGTTTAAGGTTGTAGCAGATAACGTGTGTGAGTTGTAGCAGATTGTCTGTGAGGCTAACGCTTGCAGGAGGTTGATTGAGTGAAGGGGATGGTGAAATTGTTTAGTAGATGGTTGATGTGGAGGAGATTGCAAAAGGACACGTAAAAAGAAACTGCACAGAAACCGAGGACACATCATCATGACGCACGTGGCAAGTACCGTTGATCACACGTGTCAAATTTATGGTGGTACGTGCCACGCAGGCGTGAATTCCGAGGCATAAAGTATACAATGTGCTAGTATACTTGCTCTCCTCACATCTCTGTTCAATACAACATCTCCTCCACAGAGAAGGCGTTCTCCGATTGAAGGATAGCATTCAGCATCACCTTCTCCTACTGAAGTAGCCCAAACTCAACCAAAGTCAAGTACAGAGCATTATATAAGGATTGCAGCAGCAGACAGGGTATACTCCTTGCAGAACTGAAACCCTGTTATTTTATTCCTTTTATATATTCGATGAATAGGCAACTCTAAAAAAATTCTTTCAGAAAATGAAGTCATATAGATTTTGTCGGGGAACGCGATTTAAATGGGTCATATTGAAAATCGCGTTTTATTGCAATATTTGCAATTAGGCTATTCCAATTTGCTTAGGCTATTCTGTCAAAATCATCACAGTTATTAGATAGTATAAATGTTTTAGTGGGAAAACGCTTATTTTCCATCAAATGGTCCGGAATCGCATTTTCTCGCAAACTTCTGGATTCCCTGTTCTCCTCTTTCATTTTCTGTTCAATGATAGTTCCTATTATTGTACCTATTTATGAGTGGAAGCTTAACTTGTGGTGTCATCTTTAAAGTTAACTAAATATTTTTCTTATTCTTTCAGTTCTGATGGTGGCAAGGACAAAGGCTACTGCAAGGAGAAAGGAAAGTGGGCCTAACCTGGCAGTGGTGGCTGGAGGTCAAAGTCCTTCAATGGGGAGGTCCAAGTCCTCCAAGAAGGGCAAGCCCATGTACATGCTCCAGATAAGCCAAAAGAAGAGAATTAATCAGGGAGCAAATGTTCTCACGGAGATCAGGAAGGCACAAAAGGCTGTAGGTTTCGCAATGCCCATGGTTCCTTTCTAGAGACTTGTGAGGCAAGTATGTGATAATTGTGGTGTCGGTTTCAGGTGGTGTAAGACAGGCCTTCTCACCCTACAGGAGGCAGCAGAGGATTTTCTCATAGAGTTCTTCTAGGATACCATGCTAGTTGCTGCCCATGCACATAGGGTGACAATAATGAAAAAGGATATTAACACATTAGTGAGAGTAAGGTATAGATATGATAAAATTTTGAATGCAGAAGACTGAGATGACATTAAGATGAGAGACATCTTATTAATACCACCAATTAGGAAGCAATCTAAGGATGAGGTGAAGATAGAAGAGGTCACACACAACTATGAGACTAGAGAGAAGTCAGCCTATGAGGATTTGATGAAACAACAAGTGAAGGATTCATCTTCGGACCTAGAGTCAGAAACACTTATTAAGGAGATGAAGATAAAGGAGAGGCTTCTAGAAATGGGACCCAAAATTAAAACAAAATTAGAGACAATTGATTTTGATATGGCTGATTTGGAGTTCAGGCTCACGAGAGACTGTTTAGAAGCTCTTTCCCAGATACTCTCATCCTGGCTACTCTCTAGTATGTGTTTTCCAAGATTATTTGGAGTTCAGGCTCACGAGAGACTGTTTAGAAGCTCTTTCCCACAGGAAGTCGTACCTGACAGATACTCTCATCCTGGCTACTCTCTAGTACATGTTTTCCAAGATTATTTTTCTACAAAGGTATCAATCCTTTTCAATCTCAAACTGAGTCTTTGGGTCTTTCCTTGTGCAGCATGTTCAAGATCAAATTGCATCTTGGGGTTATGCATTAGATCTTTACCACTGATCCAGGAATCTCTTTCAAACTCAGAGATCACACTTGCAAAATGGTTCAATTACTATAATTTTGAAGTAGTTGATATTATCTTCCTACCATACCACTCCAAGTAAGTACACAGATTTCAGATTACACAGTACTTTGCTTTTTTGGTTCCTTTATCATTCTGGTCCTTATATTATTCTTCTTTTTGTAGCTCTCATCATTCTGGTCCTTATATTATTCTTCTTTTTGTAGCTCTCATTGGAGTTTTGTTTCCACTGACCTTGAACAAAAGAGATGTTATACATTTAACTCTCTTCAGGGTACCCACCAGGAGCTAGGCCTGTAAGTCTTATCCTTGATGTATTCTCATGAAACTTTGGGGTATGGAGGATGCTAATATCAAAGTAATTTGATAGTTCTCACAGTTCCTTTGGTATTGTAGTGGCTTGAAAAGACTTTTTGATGCCCTGGACTTATGTCCTCCAAATACAAATTTACTCAACCTGATTGAACCAATTGCACTATAGGTTTGTGGAAGAACACCAATCTTATTTTATCTTCTGTATAGAGAACTGTTTATCTTTATTGATATTCTCATAATTTATTAATAGACACCACAACAAAAAGACCCATATACTTGTGGATGGAGATTACTTATAGCAGCTAAATACATGTTGGAGTCCTACTTTGAGGAGAAGCAGCCTGAGTTTGTAAGTCAAAAGATTTACAATCAACAAATTTTTTAAAATAAATGCAGTCAGTTTTTGAAAATAATATTTTCTTTATTGCAGATGCAAGAAGATAGTTTTGGCTCTGACTATGTCTATAGTTTCAGAGCCAATACAATTTTGAGGTTGCTAGGACTTGCTTCTCCTATTCCTGCATCTCCTCCAATTCTAAACCAGCCAATATCCCCTTCCAATATTGATGTAGAAGTGATTATTGAGCAGAAAGATGATATGAAATCATTCAATCTAAATGATAACATTCTTGATGGGTTCTAGAAAGTTCAGGAGCAGCCTTCCAAAGTGCTTGAGGAGATGAAAATGGAAGATGAGCCTGTCCCACAAAATATGAAGTCTTCGGATGTAATTGAGGAGCAAAAAGAGAACCCGAGGGAGAGCCGTATCGACAAGGAGCCTTTATCTGAGTCTTTGGACCAAAGCCAGGTTCAGCCTGAGCTAGAAACCCAAATATAGGATAATTTGTACATCTATATATATACTCTCCTCTGTACATCAACAGTAAATGCAAAGATAAATGCAATTACTTTTTCTCAATGGATCACTTCTTGGTTTGAAAATGTTAAGAATTCTATAATGCTTTTACTGTCTAGCTAAAAGTATATATGAATTGTCTATTGTACCTGAGTTCAAGATGATTGAACTATCTGAATTGTCTATTGTACCTGAGTTCAAGATGATTGAACTATCTGAATTGTTATGCTTGCAATATCTCTGCATTGTATCTTGCTTTCTCTTCTTTGCAGTATCTGAAACAAAATCACAGTTTGAAAATGAGATGTCTACATTTTTTGAATTAAAATTTTAATAAAACAATTTTGCCAATCTTGAATGAGTACTTTAAGAACTTTAAGAAACTCAGTTTATCTTTTTGTTGTTTAAAATGAATGAAAATCCCATGCAGACACTCCCTTCAGTCTCGTTTATAATGCCATTTCGTAATCGAGAGAGTGTGCAGTATCTTCCAAGTGTGATGGATGCTACTAAAATGCCATTCTCAACAACATCTATATCAATAATATCATTTTCTAGATATGTAGAGCTCTCATCTTGTTCCATTGGTACTAGTTGTGTACCTATCATCCTGCTTCATTTATAGTAAAATGAGAAAATAAAATTCTGGGAGGCAAACATGTACTTGAGATTGATTGTGTCATGGACAACCTTCAATACATATAGTGTTGGCCATAATTTTATCCCAACCATCATCCAAAAATTTTGGAATGTCATCACAGCCTTTTGCTTTAAAAGAAAACATTGTCTTACAAACTCTGATTGAATATTCTTAAAGAATATCTATGAAAACATTGACAAGCATAAAGACTATGATTTTGACTATTCTTGTTGCAATATTTGGTTTCAATGAATGCTGTACTTCTGCATATAGTTTGGCTCTATATGCCTCTATTATACTTCCATCGGGAACAGGCCAGTCTATTATATTCCATTCCAAAAAATCTTGCCTTTGCAATATGCCATAAGAATGAGCATGGTCCAATAGCTGGTAGAAGTGATCATAGAAAAAAATACCCGCTTTAGCCAAGTCTCTTATAGATCTACCTTTCTACTGTAGCTCTTCTATATCATGCCATGTACTACATTGAAGAATCCTAGAATGCATTCCATTGGTTGCCACTCCTCGTATGATGAAGGATATAGATCTGAAACATTCAGAAAGATCATCTTAGAGATTGATTGATGTGTAATGGTTGAATCGTCAAGTGGTGGTTCGTGTATGTGAGCTCTTCCTCAAGGGATAAGCCTTCATGCACTAATCGGGTCGAGTCCTCGGATTGACACTGTGTTTCTTAACACATTTGTTGACCGGTAGTACTCTATGAGCACTATATTGCATGGTAGAGAGAACTGCTCTACATACACCTTCATCTGATCCAGTGTGAGCCTCACCTACTTCCTCAACTATTATGTCTTCTTCTTGTTCTTCTTCTTGTTCAATAGATGCTAGTGGTGTATGCTCAACCATCACATGATCTGGGGGGGAGTTCCTCAACATCTGGGAATTCATCAACTGCTATTTTCACCTCTTCAAATATTTGTTTACCACGTGGATTTGTTTGGATCACAAACAGCCATTTATGATCTGTTGGGTCTTCCACAAAGATGACTTGCTTACAGTGCTCTGGTAGCACAAATGTGTCCCTTTGGCCAGTCCATATCTTTGTGCGGTCTACTTGAAGAAATCCACACTTGTCTTTGCGTACAGTTACTTGCACCCCTTGAGTTACCAACTTGAACCATTTCACATAAAAATGAACATATCAAACTTTCTGAATCCAACCTTGATAATATCTTGGATTGTTCCACACAATAATCCAGTATGCCTACTTCAGTATTGCCATCACTTGCACTTGAATGACTTTCTTGCATGAAATTAGCCTTCACACCACAATCAAATGTTGTTCTCTTTATTCCTTCTACTCGTCGAAAGTGATGTCCGCTTGACCAAATTGCCCCAAACTTACGATATTGCAAGCACAATAAATAAGTACGTTTATTGTATAAATTCATGAAAGCACAACACAAAAGACAATGCATAGATATCTCAAACTCACATACATGGAAATCACAACCATATGCAAGATCCTCCTCCTCACATCACTTATTGATTCACCATTACGTTTAGCTTGCAGTATGGTTTGCTTGAGCCATTTATTAGAAGGAAAGTCTGGAAGAAGTGCAAGTTATGTCGGGTGTAGTACGGTAGTGTGCGGGTTGTTCGACTCCTTCTAAAACTTAAACGAGCTTGGTCCCTTTTAGTCTTCACCAAGTTATATCTCTCGATCCATTTCTCCATAGCATGTGAGTTTAAGATGCAAAATTTATTGATCTTCTCACGCAATGCTACATCCTTGTTCTCACAAGGCTTTTCCCTTGTGGCTCTTCCCCAACTAGTAAATCATCTTCTTCTTGTGTCCATAATCTTGGCATATCGGGATCATACATACTAAGAAATCCAGTTATATATACAAGTGATTCTTAAATAGGCCATCCCGCTGCCATACTACCTTCAAGACGAGCTCTTTGAACGAACAAATCCTTTAAGTGTCTTCATAAATCAACATCCATCGACTATGGACAACCCCAGCCATAGCAATTTCATAGAGGTGAACATTATTTCTCTTCATATTGTCATTTTTTTTGCCAACCCACGTTAGGCATTTAGAATTTGTTAGCAACTAGAATAGTAAAAATAAGCTAGTTCAAGTTTCTTTTCTTATTCTTTCTACTTCTCTTGGTTCTATCCTTGATGGCCTTTATAATGCGGTTCCATACAAGATAAACATATCTTGCCACACTAGTCCATTAAGCACTTCATAGGTTAACATGGTTTCATCCACCCGACCTATTATAGGCACTTTTCTATCTTACCTGCTCATCAAAAGGGCACTTATCTTCTGCAAGATAGTGCTGGAACATATAAATCGGCTTTACCTTGTGCTTAAAGTCAAATAGGAAAAAGTGTAAGGACTTTGTGTACATATTTGCTTAAGACTAGTAGTCAAGACTGTTTACTCCCTGTAAGATTCCTCCTTAGCCTGAATAATGAATAAGCTTTTACCTCAATCCCCTGTAATCATTCCCTATTTTTGAATACAAGAAAATATTATTTTTCCTTGTTTTTGCCTAGAGAGAAGTAAAATTCTAGAGAGAGGTAATTCAATATTGAGATTTTCTTTGGTGCCTTCCGAGCGAGGGAAGTTTTTTCGGGTTCGGTTTCGGAGGAACCGTTGGGCTAGTCTCTTGTCCGGACATCCGAGGCCCCAAGTGTGGATCCCGGGCCTGGTGCGAGAAGTTGACGTTGTTCCACCACCAGCGTCCGTGGAGGGAGCATCGCGGAGGGGGGGCGGGGGTTTCATAGCTGGTATCAGAGCTTTGTTGAGCTAAGAAGGAAAAATGAATTTTATAAGAAATTTATTTAAAAAAAACTCAAAAAGAGCATTTACGTATTGTGTTTTCATTCCTTAACACTAGTTTGGTACCAAAACAGGACACTTGAGTGTCCTTTTTTGGGGGTTGCGAAAAAAAATCAAACTCCTAATGTAGGCTTTAAAAACCAAAATGCTTCATTGGGCATGTAGAACATAACCCTATGCTTATGTAAAAAATGCTAAACATATAAAATGCCTTTTTATTTGGAAGTACATAAGCAACAAAGTAGCATATGTCTTGAAAATGAACATTTTTCAAGATTTTTCAAGATTTTTCCAAATATGCAAGCATCATTCTCTCAAAAAAAAATCCAATGATATCAATAGCATTTTTCCCAAGATATTTTAATAGCATACGTCAGTCCAAGGAAGTAGAAGTTCACCAAAAAAATCATTTTCCTTTCTTAGAATTTTTTCCAAAAAAGTTGTATAAAATCAACAAAAGTAACGCGTATTATCAAAACTCAATCACGCCACTAAAAACAATTATAGCCCTATCAATGAGAATGTTGATTATTGGTTTTCATGCTTGAGATGAGATAAATAAGCCATAATTTGATGTGTATGACACTAACTTAGCCTCCACTTAAGTAGGTTCTTATCGCCTAGTTCTAAAAAAACTGTAAAAAACAAAAATACAAAATTTGATCATCTTTTTTCAAAAACTAATCATAACTATGCTTGCACAAGTAGTCTACACCTATAGTTACAACAAATAATGCACTTACACAGCTTTCCCCTTTGATGAAAATCAAAATTAGGCTCATAATTAGACATTTTACGTATTAAAAACAGGTTGCGCAAAAGGCCATGTATGAGAAGAGGCCCAAAAAGTGGCTCTAAAGTTTTGGAAAATTCAAAACAAAGTAGTATTTACCCTATATAACATGGGTGCACCTCAAGTTTTACATTATTAGCTTGCATATGGAAGGAGAAAAATTCATGCTCCACCTGTATAAAAAACATCATTTCAATATTAGCGAGTCAAAAATTTATCCAATAATTATCGTTTGATGATTCCAAGATTTAGTTTACATCATGGGCTTTCCATCAAGCCAAGTTTCATGATCAAACTATGTCCCTTCTAAAAGTTATGTACAAATTACTACTATTTTGAAAACAGCAAAAATCATACGTTTTATCAGCATGTGTCTAAGAAAATTAAAATATTACCTTGCAAAAGCTAAGAAAAGTGCAATTAAAAAATCTCAAATTTTTTTTGGGTCTTGAGGAACATCTATGAATGTTAAGCATTTCAAAACTCTTAATAGATTGCCCACAAAAATTCAAGAAAAATGCTAACTTTCAGGACACTTTAGTGTCCTCAGGACACTTTAGTGTCCAATTACAGAACTAGTGTTAAGCTTCATTAATGAAGACTTTTAATCCATGAATTTGGTTTTATAGATGGAATTTCCATGTTTATCTGCTGCTGGTATTCTTGATCTCACCATTAGGAGGCATTTGTTCATATTTTGGGCCTTTTACTAATGAAAGTAATGTTGAAAGATTGGTAGAGGGAGAGGAGACACACACACAGGAGCAAACCCTAATGTATATTGCAAACCCTAACCATAGAGGAAAGCCATGTCCACTCTCACACAAAGCATAATGCACTAATCCATAATCCACACAACACACAATGAGTTGTGTCCACACTCTACTAACCCTAGCTAATGTCCACACCCTATGACCAGCTAGACACGCGGTCATTTATGTCTTACACATGTTCCTACCTAATCTGCCAGCACATAGCATAGCTGGCTCACACTGACATCGAGCTTGAATCTCAACAGCCCCTCTCAAGCTCATGATGTACTGCTGATGAAGATGTAGATGAGCTTGGGATATCAAGACTCTCAACACTCCCCCTCAAGCTCATCCCATGTACTCCCAACATAGTCCGGAAGTACTCGAACTTCTCCCTGCTAAGTGGCTTCGTAAAGATATCAGCCACCTGCTCATCAGTCTTCACATAGTGAAGATCAACTGTACCATCCAGCACCTTTTCTCTGACAAAGTGATAATGGACCTCTATGTGTTTGGTCCTCGCATGAAATACTGGATTCTTTGCCAACTGCATACTGCTCATGTTGTCACAATGTATGACAACTTTGCCATCAAGAGGCTCACATAGATCTGCCAAGAGACTCTTTAACCAAACAGCCTCGCAAGTAGCAATGGCTGCTCCCCTGTACTCAGCCTCTGTACTGGATAAAGCAACTGTAGGTTGCTTTTTGCTACTCCAACTCACCACGGCACTTCCAAGTGTAAAAGCATATCCACTAGTAGACCTCCTGTCATATGCGCTACCTGCCCAATCAGCATCTGTGTAGCCATGTATGTCCAAGCTTTTACCACTCTCATAGAATAAACCATAATGTGCTGTGGTTTTCACATATCTCATGATGCGTCTCACTGCATCCAAATGTGGTTTCGTGGGGCTCTGCATAAACTGGCTGACTAGCCCCACTGCATAACTCAAATCCGGGCGTGTGATAGTCATATATATGAGACTACCAACCATCTTCCTGTACATGGAAGGATCATCCAATTCCTCGCCATAATCAACCCGCAACTTTACATTTTGCTCCAATGGTGTACTCATAGGCTTACACCCTGTCATGCCATACTTTGCCAACATATCCAATGCATATTGGCGCTGTACTAACCAAGTACCTGCATGATCTTTCACCACTTCAATTCCAAGGAAGTATCTCAACTCACCAAGATCTTTCATGTCAAATTGCCCACTCAAAGCTTTCTTGACATGCATCACATCTGCACTATGATCACCTGTAATAATCAAGTCATCCACATAGATGACTAGTAAAACAATCCCATGCTGTGTCTTCTTCACATAGAGTGAAGAATCTGCTGTAGAAATCTGAAAACCAAGTGAGATAAGATATCTGCTCATCTTATCACTCCAGGCACGTGGTGCTTGCTTCAGACCATATAATGCCTTTTTCAACCTGCATACGTGAGTAGGATATCTAGGATGTACATACCCTTCTGGCTGTGCCATGTATACTTCCTCTTGTAGATCTCCATTCAGAAATGCATTCTTAACATCCATCTGATGCATTTCCCAGCCATTAGCTGCAGCCATAGCAATGACTGCTCTCACTGTGCCCATCTTAGCCACTGGGCTAAACGTCTCATCATAATCCAATCCTTGGGTCTGTGCATAACCCTTTGCTACCAATCTTGCCTTATGTCTTTCAATAGAACCATCAGATTTGCACTTCACTTTGTAAACCCATTTACATCCAATAACATTCTTATCCTTTGGTAGTGCAACCAAGTCCCATGTATCATTATGGACCAATGCGTCCATCTCCACATCCATTGCTTTTTTCCATACATGCTCTCCAATAGCCTCTGTATAGCATGTAGGTTCCACATGCTTCACCATAGATGTCATGTATGCATAGTGCATAGCAAAATCTCTGTATGTCAACCTGTCAATAGGATATCTGATCCTCTGGGATCTCCGCAATGCATGCGGGTCACTCTGTACACCTGTGACTCTAGCATGTGGTGGCACATATCTGTCCTGTCTAGCACCAGGTGTGCGTAAAACAGGTATGCCAAGCTCCTCATCCAAACTTTCAGAACTGGATGACTCATATCCTGTGATTCCAATTCCTTCGACTTTCTTTTTGCCTTTATCCATAGCACTACTGCCAGTGCTTACACTCTCATGCCTCAAACGTCCTGACCATGGACGTACACTGCTACTCTCAGCTTCTGCTGCTGGCCCAGACATAGTAGTAGAACTAGAACTTGCTTGTGATGGCAAGTTCACAGGCACATCTGCTTCAAGTGACTCAATAACACCTTCATCTTTTGCTTTATACCAACTAGCAAGCTCATCAAACACCACATCACGTGAGATGACCACTTGTCTAGTTTGTGGATTATAACACTTGTAGGCCTTTCGATCTTGTGCATATCCAACAAATATACATTTCTCTGCCTTAGGATCCAACTTTCTTCTTCTTTCATCAGGCACATGAACATAAGCTATGCATCCAAAAACTTTAAGATGTCCAATGTCTGGCCTGTAACCTGTGAGCCGCATCTCTGGCGTGCTTCCATGAATGGCTGCTGTAGGTGTTTTGTTCAATATATAAACTGCAGTAGCACATGCTTCTGCCCAATAGTAATCTGGCATGCTCTTTTCATTAAGCATTGCCCTTGCCACTTCACATATAACTCTATTCTTTCTCTCAGCCACACCATTCTGCTGAGGTGTATACCTGCATGTCAATTGTCTCCTTATTCCATGCTTCCTCAAGAAATGTTCAAAGGCTTTTGAGGTGTATTCACCACCTCCATCTGTCCTTAGACATTTAATCCAACAGCCATACTGCTTTTCTGCAAAAGCTTTGAAATCCATGAATTTTTCCAACACTTCACTCTTCTCTTTGAGAAAGTATATCCATGTCATCCTGCTAAAGTCATCAATGAATGTAACATAGTATAGACTGCCTTTGATAGATGGGTTTTGTGCAGGACCCCATACATCACTGTGTACTATCTCAAGTGGCCTGTTACTCATATTTCCTTCTCTAGGAAATCTCAACCTTGCCTGCTTCCCAAACTGACAGGCTTCACAAACATGCATATGTCCATCATATTTGAACCTAGGCAATCCATTGACAATGCCTCTTGTTTGCATGTTCTTTAATCTCTGTATATTTACATGGCCAATCCTCTTGTGCCACATATCAATATCCTGTACCACATTCCTGCTCTTTGAGAACATGGCTGATTTTAGCTCAGGAATTCCAACATCCAGCTTAAACAATCTTCCTTCTTTCTTGCCTTTAGCAATCACTCTACATCCATGTTTGAAGTCTTCAACGAAGCATCCATGCTCGTTGAATCTAACCTGTAATCCCTGTTCTACCATTTGACCAACTGAGGCCAAGCTTTTAGTGATCGAAGGCACATACAGCACATCTGACATAGACTTTGTCTGACCATTATGCATGACCAATGGTACACTTCCAACATGTGTAATGACATGCTGGGTATCATCACCTGTTTCCACATAGCCTTTTACATCCATAGGCTTCATGTGCTCAAACCATTCTCCATGACATGTCATATGATTTGATGCTCCTGAGTCCATATACCATGTATCATCATTCTCAGCATTTGTTGTCATAGAACCCACAACATGCTTCATGGCAAACAAATGATTTGCAGTTCCTTCATTGCTACTTGATGCATAGTTGCCACCATGTTGTGCATAGTTTCCACCATAATGACCACCACGTTGTGCTCTTCCCCCTCTCAAATCATTCTGTTTGCGAAAGCAATCTCTCGCCATATGACCATATTTGCCACAATAATGGCATTCCACATCTTGCATAGAATTTTGTTGACCTTGCCAACGTCCTCGTCCATGGGGGGTACCTCTGCCTCTTTGTGGTGCATATCCACGACCACCTCGAGCACCATATGAAGGCTGAAAATTCTGCTGTGGAGGCCTATCCTGCCATCCACGACCATTACCACCACGTCCACGTGATGCAAATCTCCCCCTGCCTCTAAAACCTCTCTGCGAGTAAAATGCCTGATTTCTGCCATCATCATGGCTAGTAGATGCATCCAGAAATGAATCACTGAGCTTGATTTCCTCAACCAACAAGAGGGAAACCAACTCATCGAAGTCGGGTAAACCTGTACTCCTCACTGAGATAGATGTATCAAAGGATTTGTATTCCTTGCCAAGACCGCACAAGGTAATATCCACCAAATCATCATCAGGCATGGGGGCATTTATTGTGGCCAATGCATCTGCAAACTTCTTGATTTCTTGCACATAGTCATGTATGCTCCTTTTATTCCTTTTCACATTGTGTATCTGCTGTCGCAATTGAGACTTGCGAGCACTCGTATCTGTATCAAACATCTTGACCAAAGTATCCCATGCATCTTTGGGATTCTCAGCATCCTGAATGTGTATGAGCATAGCATCAGATATACATATAGACAAATAATGCAGCACTTTGAATGCTCTCTCTGACCATTGCTTATGAGCAATAAGCTGCTGCTGTGTAGGTTGCCGAGGTAGCTCAGGCTCTGGCTCAGCACCTGTAATGAGATTCCAAAAACCTTTTCCTTTCAAGAAACTCTTTATCCTGTACTTCCATGCCTGGAAGTTCTTCCTATCCAGCTTTTCACCAACAATCTGAACTGGATTGTCCGACATATCTGCTCAATGTGCACCTTCCGCACTCGTCCAAATCTGAAACCGAGCCTTCCTCAACTCAACCACACTCCAATTAATGTTCCAGATACTCCAAGATAGCCAACAAACTCCAAATTTGATGTAGGAAATCAACCTGTAATCATCCGAGATGAACTGACTCACGTAGTGCGGGATACCCTGAATTGACACGCCTTCCAAGGCTCCAGATCGCAATGTAATGGTGCAATCAAGTCTAGGCAACTTGCATTGACACCTAATGAACCTCAATGTTGAGTATCAACTCCATCTGACATGTGTAATTATCAATTTTTGAAAACCCCTTTCTCTGTTTTTGGAAAAACCAGAAAAACCAGAAAAACCAGTAATGATTTGGCTCTAATTCCTTCAATATTTCACCAAATTGGGCAACCAGGCATTCATTGGCTTAGCAATAGTGTCCATCAACTCCATGTAAGAGGAATTTGTCCAATTGTAAAACACCAAAGATTAATTGCTCGATTAAAATGCTCTGTTTCTCTGCAACCAGTGGACAGCCTGTTTTAATCAGCTCATTCCCAGCCCAATTAAGCATCATTGACCAAACAAATCACATAGCCCTCTTCTCCAAGATGTAAAGCATCCAATTGCTAAGAGAGTTGTGGAAGATATCAAGCAACCGAGTGATAATCGACCTCCTCGTGGTGAAAAAACTAGAAAAATGCTCTGTTTTGTCTGTATGGGCTGCGCCACCTGCTGTAGAGGGGTTTAGAAGAGTTTTTGATGCTAATTGAAGATGCCTATAGGTGCCCAACACACCTAGGCATGTGTGTAACCCATCAATGCTTGGATTTTTGTCAAATACATGCTCCAAATTGATCAATTTTTGGCTTCTTTTTCACTGTTTTGTGAGAGGTCAAAAACCAGAGTTTTCCACTCAATTAAATGCATGTAAATTGCTCCAAAATCACAGTAGGGCTTGCATAGAAGTTTCCATTACATCTCTCATTGTCAGATACATGTTTGCTTTGCCAGAATCACATATATTTCCACCATACATCAATGTTCCCAAGCTTTAATGGAAAGCTTCAAAAACCAGAATTTTGCTTTGCTTTGATTTGCTCTAAAATGCTTTGCTTTTGCCTGTTTCACCTGCAATCCGCTCAAGGATGTTTAGAAGACCTTACCCGGTAGGCCAAGCTCTCAGATCTGATAGTATTTGGTGTGCTCCAAGCTTCACAGCTCCAATGGCAGCTTCACAGCTTCTTTTCACAGCTTCTTCTTCTCCCTCTTCACTCACTCACTCATAAACCCTAATAAACAGCACAAGGCTCTGATACCATGTTGAAAGATCGGTAGAGGGAGAGGAGACACACACACAGGAGCAAACCCTAATGTATATTGCAAACCCTAACCATAGAGGGAAGCCATGTCCACTCTCACACAAAGCATAATGCACTAATCCATAATCCACACAACACACAATGAGTTGTGTCCACACTCTACTAACCCTAGCTAATGTCCACACCCTATGACCAGCTGGACACGCGGTCATTTATGTCTTACACATGTTCCTACCTAATCTGCCAGCACATAGCATAGCTGGCTCACACTGACATCGAGCTTGAATCTCAACAAGTAATTAGTAACGGACCAATAAGAATAGAGGAGTGTGCACGTTTGGTCTCCTTTGTATATAGGGAGAGAGACTAGGCAGTAGGGAGGGGGACTAGGCTTTCAGTGCTTATAATTACATTTGTCTCCTACAAAAAAGAAGGGGGTTGGAGTAGGTAGGTGTGGTCCCACAGTTTTCGTGGCTCATCATTCCAAAAACAGTCACTTTTCCCTCCTAGAACTCATCTCAAACTTGATTTTAAGACCAAAATCTCATTTTCAAGTCCGCTTAGCTTCTTGAACATCCAAACTATACTCTCATTAATCTCCTCCCTTCTTTCATCTCTTCATTCTCCAAGGCTCCTCCAAAACCCTAATCTACAGATCTCATTCTAGAACACTCACCCAATTCTAACCTTTTGCACAACAAGCTTCACCTTTAGCTTCAGGTTGATATGGCCACACCAAGAAGACCAAAAGATGAGATTGAGGAGATATCGCTGCACAGTAGGAAGGACGACGATGGTGCTTGGGTGGGAGAGGCATTTCACAAGGGTTCTTGGGTTTATCTACAGCCTACTGCAATTGGTCCCCATCGAGTTCGTCGACGACGACATGTAATGGAGCTTCATTGGAAAGGTCGTTTACAGGGTTTCAAAAAGGTGAGCAATGCCATGGTACAACACGTTTACATAACAGGAGATATCCATCTTTGTTAACAAACTAAGTTTCCATGCAATTGTAAGTATCATGAGTTTGAAAGGAGCATATGATTTCATGACTGCCATAAGTTTCTTTCTTTCCAAGTCATCTTATTTCTTGTTTGTAGACATTTTCCCCTCAAACTTGGTAGATGAGCAGACATTACGCAGTCTTACTAGAACATTTCAAGCATTACATGGAGATATCAGTGTGAAGCAATGTTTTCTTGTAGAAATAGTGCAGAACTTCTCAAAGAAAAAGTTTTCTTTTACCAGCACTCCTATGTGGTTCCAAGGCATGATGGTGGTTTTGGTAAGTTACAGATGATAACATCTCCCCTCCTCTCTTCTATTGAATGGCCAATCCCAGATGCTTGGACTATAATGGTCATGAAATCAAAGATGCTTTGTGATATACAAGGGTCTTTAAAGTTTGCAAAGTCCTCTCGATCCATGGGTCTTAGTTGGGTATGCCCAATACATCTTTTTGCTAAGATGTTCAATCAATTTACCTTCTCACAAACATCTACCATGTTTGTGTGCAGGAAAGTACTAGGTGATGACATGGTTGCCTTGCTTGGAGGGCACTAGAGGGGGTGCATAAAAATAACACATTCGAGTGTAATATAGTAGACTCTAGTGTTTCATCTTGGTATCTCAAAGCTCGTTCCATGTTATACATATGCTTTTATTATGAGCGGTGGATGAGAAAGAATAGTTATTGGGTTCCAACGCAGGCAGATGAACAAGTTGTTTTACCTGAACATATGTGTTCGGTTGCCAAGTGGTGTGGAGGAAGTTGTAAGCGCAAGTAGACATTGGAGCCTCCTAAATGTTAGGGAGCACCTTCAAATCATAGGAGGTGAGGATATTAGTAGCAAGGTACAATTCAAGGTGAATAATAGGAAGATTCATAACCGAATGTAGGCGATGGCCTTGGTAGATACTGACTGGGAGGCTAAGGGAACTTCTCTAGAACAATACCTTCCAAGCTTTCTTTTCAAATAATTTTTGTAAAATCTTTTATGATTTACCAATCAAAAGTACAATGTGTATTTTAATATATTTTCTTGGATTGTAGAAAGCTGTCCCATGGATGCGATTTCTTATAACACATGAATGGTCAACTCATTGTAGGCTGGGAGAATGGTTTTATGGCACACACGATTGGAGATGACAGTTGTTCAAAAGTAGGGTGGTTTTATGGCACAGAAGATTGTAGAACATGGTTTTCAGTAGTATATAAAGACATCCTACATGTGAAAGTTGTGACATTATTTCTTACTCATAGCTCATAACAAAAGCCAGCCTCCCATGGATGCGAATTCTTCTTGCGATAAGGATGCTCCTAGCAAGGTTGCTACGCCCCCTCTAGTCTTACAAGATGACTCAGTGTATTCCTCTATATCGGGGATACATATGATAAATCCGTCTCGTGTACTCTGAAAACAAACAGAAAGACCTTGAAGATGTAGAAAAACTGATAGCTAAAGCCAAAGCTCTGTATCAAACAATCCTTCAGAAAACCCAAAATAAGCCAACTGAAGAAAAGCCTACTCAGCAGGATGAATAGGAATTTTAGAAATGTTTTGTATTGAGGACTTGGGCTCAAAACAATTTGTATCTCAATGTTACTTTGATGGAAAATATCTTGCGACATTTCAATTTATCTGTGTACTCGTATTATACTTTGCTCTCTCTCTCTCTCTCTCTCTCTCTCTCTCTCTCTCTCTCTCTCTCTCTCTCTCTCTCTCTCTCTCTCTCTCTCTCTCTCTCGCTCTCTCTCCCTCAATTTTTTTGTAAATTATTTTTAAAGCTGTCATCTAGGGCTGTTGGGGCTCCATGCCCTCAGGATTCTCTATCTCTGGCCCTGCATCCACATCCTTTGCTTGGGTCTCTTCTGTAGAAGCCTTCTTGCCTATGAATCAAAGCTTCTTCTTTGGAGTGCCCTTTTTGCGAACCTTCTCAGGGGTTCCTTGCTTAAAGATAAAATACTTAAAAGGTGAATGCATAGGCGTTCTTTTCTTCTTTGATGTAGAGGCTTCACCTGTTTCACCCATTGGACGCCAGTCAAGACATTTCAGTGTAATTGCATTGTTAAGTATAATATTAATCGCCTTCACCCGCATGCTCCACAACCAAAAATCAGGCGTACCAAGAGACTGCATTAAAAATAAAAATGGCTTCACCTGTTTCACCCATTGGACGCCAGTGAAGACATTTCAGTGTAATTGCATTGTTAAGTATAATATTAATCGCCTTCGCCCGCACACTCCACAACCAAAAATCAGGCATACCAAGAGACTGCATTAAAAATAAAAATGGCTCAAAATTGAATATTGTAAAAGAGGTGAAAGCAAAAAAAATGGGAGAACAAGTAATGTGACTTACAATGCTATTAAGTTCAGTGTACTTGGAAAGAATGAATTCCCATACATTGGTAATAACATGCCACCCATAGGAGTGTGAATCCTTTTGAAGAGGAACAAGTTGATTTAAAAAATTATACTATGTCTCCTTTTTTAACTGAGGATACAGAGCTTCAATGGTAGCAACCGCTCTCTTAGATGCCCTATAACAAAATTTCAATGTTCAAAATTAAAAGAACTTAACTAGTATGGTACAAATCATACAAAGTAATACTTACAATTTACATTCTCCGTGCATTCCAACCATGCTATTCATAAATAGAACTCGACACTTCACCAAATTAATAATGCAGCCACTCCAGTGCCCTCTGCCATTTGAAAAAAATAAATCTAAATAATGATAAAAATTATAAAATAAATACGTGAGATTATATTAACAACAATGATAAAGCATAAAAATTATAAAATAAATACGTGAGATTATATTAACAATAATGATAAAGCATAAAATAAACAAAGTGGGTGCTTACTTCTCTACATATGGCAGAACCGCAAAGTAGCACGCCCTTGGATTCAGTCCTTTTTGAAATATGGAATAATATATGAGGTCGTCCTCCTGGGGTCTGGAAAGGACTAATGACACAAGAGGATCACAAATGAATATCTCCTTTTCTTGGTTTGGTGTTCAAAAGTGCCCTAAAATTGAAGAAAATCTTTAGAAAAAAGGATAATACATACAAAGCTTTATAAAATACAGAGCCTTATATGGATGAAAGAAATATAGACCTTAAATACAGAGCCTTATATGGATGAAAGAAATATAGAACTTAAACACATAAAGATGACACTGTCGTTAATCTTCCTCTGCTTGTCCATGAGCATATAAATATCCGAGGGAGCGATCTACAGGTAATCATCTTCCATTGTGAAGGATACATACAAATGAGTTGCCCAATTACCATTAGGAACTCAATGGAGTCTTTTTGGGCCCTTTAATTTGCCATTGCCTAATGGAGGTGATTAAGAAATAGACAAATAGGGAGATTACATGTGGACTGAAACCAATGGTTTGTAAGAGCCTAGAAGGTAGTGGTCAAACTTAGAATAATAGGCTAAATAGGCTCTTTTTAAATTTTCAAAATTAACTAAAACTCAAAAATTTAAAACGTATATGAATTTTTTCCCTATTTTTTATAGAAAAGGATAGCTGCAGCCTGCAGCAGCTATCCTTTTCTATTTTTCCCCTATTTTTTATAGAAAAGGATAGCAGCAGCCTGCAGCCATCATTAAGTAAGGTCTCTAAAGTGATAGAGGCCCAAAAACGAGTTCCCATGCATTCAATGCACATTCCCCTTCACTTTCCACTATCCCTCTCTCCCACGTTCCCTCCAAAACGCTCTCTCTTCCCCCTTTCTCATAGCAGGGCGTTTTTCACTCTCTAGACTACTTCTTTTAGCTATCTACCTCTTGATCTACCTCTCTCTTCACTCAGAAACCTAGATCTATAGCTATGGAAGCTTGATCTGCAACCTCCTCTTAGAAGCTATGGAAGTTTGATCCTCACTTACATTTCCTTCCTTCATCCTTCTTCCTTGTCCAACCTCCTTTTACAAAGTGTAACAGCAGAGCTTAGCTATGGAAGCTTGATTTGCAACCTCCTCTCAGAAGCTATAGAAGTTTGATCCTCACTTACATTTCCTTACTTCATCCATCTTCCTTGTCCAACCTCCTTTTACAGAGTGTAACAGCAGAGCTTAGCTATGGAAGCTTGATCTGCAACCCCCTCTCAGAAGCTAGGGAAGTTTGATCCTCACTTACATTTCCTTACTTCATCCTTCTACCTTGTCCAACCTCCTTTTACAGAGTGTAACAGTGGAGCCAAGCTATGGAAGCTTGAGTTGCAAATGCTTTGGCTCTCATAATCTTACTCATTGTCTCCTCTCACCCCCTCCAATATCCTCTTTCAAAGTGCAGTAATAGCACAGCCAAGCCCTTGGAACTTGCTCTACAACTCCTTCTCTTTTTTACATCTCCCTAGTCTAAGTTTTTTTCTCACCATTCTATTTTCCTTTGCCATCAAGGTTTATAATCTCTCTAATATATACATCTGATGTCTTCTTCTAGAGCTCGAAGGCCTCCGATCAGTATTCAATCTCTCTCTTGTAGCAGTGGTCAAGATGAGGATGGGCACTGGAACATCAAATAGTACAAGAAGTGGAATTGGATTACGATGCAGCCTAGTACAAGAGGAACCCACAAGGTGTCAAAGCGATACGTTGATATACAAAGTCACCATTGGAAAGGGCGGATATTGGAGCTCAAACAAGATCGTGATGAAATTGATTTATTGTGCACACACGATCCGCTAGATTATTCTTCTGCACCTCAAGCTCCTCTGAGAGCTCTTTAATCCTCTGCATCAAACTATTGATCTGCTTAGTCGATGCCGCTTGAAGCTGGTCGAAGGCAAATTGTGTTTGCCTCTTTTCAGCTGCCTCATCTAGCCACAACATGTGTAATCTCCTACAATAGCCAAGAAGCCCATTGAAACCATCACCAACAAACTTAAGAAAACTTGTAATGCTTTTGAATGGTGGAGGGGCACCAGATATTGGATCTGGTGGATAAAGATTTCCATCAATCCAAAGATCAATGGCCTTTGCTCCTTGCATTCGAAGCTGATCGTATGAAATATTGGGTGCAACATGCCTACTGCGTAGGGTTGCGTATTCTGTCTCCAAATCAACCTGAAGGCGGATCTTAGAAGGCTTATTGGTGATGTCTTGTAGTGCCATCTACAAGAAAGTAGGCTTGTAAGATTGGGTTGAATAGGAGTGAAAGGAGCAGGATATGGTATCAAAAAATAATGGAAAGAATGGAGATGAGGGTTGCTTCTCTAGAGCTGCATTGTGGATAGAGAAAGAAGCCAGAAAGGGAGCCAAAGAAACATAGAGAGGGTTGGCAATGGTGAGACGAAAATGCAAAGGAGACAATGCATCATGGGAAGCTTCTTTAGTGCAAGCTACGGCTGCTAAGCAATATAGAGAGAGAATACATCATGAAAAGGTTCTTCTGTCATGGCTACTACTGTGGGTTTGGAGAGAGAACCAAGTATTGTAGAAAGAATGCTCCTGGTAAGCTTCTTCCTTGCAAGCCATGGCTACTACTGTGGGTTTGGAGAGAGAAGGCTCATTTAGGAGTACAGACCTGCTAGCTATGGAGAGAGGACCAAGTACTGTAGAGAGAATGCTCATGGTAAGCTTCTTCCCTGCAAGCCATGGCTACTACTGTGGGTTTGGAGAGAGAAGGCTCATTTAGGAGTACAGATCTGCTAGCTATGGCTTTTGGAGTAGAGAAAGATGCTTTTTTCCATGGAGAAGGAGTGCAGGGCATTTTAGAGAGAAGATTTAGAGAGAGAAAGAGATCTGGTGTACACACAAAAAAGGGGGGAAGAAAGTGACGAATTTTTGGAATGTTTGGAGTTCGAAAAGGTTGCTGCAGGCTATGATGACTGACAGTCCATTACAAAGCTTTAAAGTCACCTAGGTGGCCAGATCTAGGAATATCTCCTTTTTTTATTTTTTTTTGTTTTTGTGAAAAATCAAATATATGCTTTTAGGACTAGGCCTCTAGGCTTGGTCAAAGATGGATTAGCATTTTAAGCATTTCACTAAACGTCCAAATTAAAGGGCCCAAGAAGACTCCATTGAGTTCCTAATGTTTTGCAAGCCTCTCATCATTCTCTTTCTCTCTAACTACAGAAGGTTGGATAAACTCTCATCCACTTCAGATTCTCTTACATCAACATTTTGTTTTCTTTCTCACCCTTCAAGTCTTTCTGTCTTACCAACCTCTGAGTCCTCCGTAATGGACTTGGGGACGTGACTTCTTCAACCTTAACCTCATCTTTCTTTTTCCATTTCAAAGAGGGAGGAATAGCTAGGATCACAGCTCCCTTTCTATCTCTAAATGGCAAGGGAGTAATAATTTTATTAAACCATACTTGACCCTGCCAATTGTCATGATCTTTCCTATGGGTTCGACCAGGGGAACTAAAGGAATTTTTCTGACTGTCTATTTTGTACGAGCCATCATCAACGATAGTGAAATCATTAAAGAAGAGTATTGTCATAAGTGGGCATTGATCAAAAGGTTGCATTGTAGTAAAGATAGAAATCACAAAACATTTTCCCATCCATGGTACGATAAGCATGTTCAAACAGAGAACAAACGTACTTATCGCACCGTGGAAGGTGACTTTCAAAAGGGCGGAGTAGAGACAAAATTTTCCTTCATGGTGTTTCCCTTCCACTGTGCGATAAGCTTGTTCAAAACTTCCTTATCGCACTGTGGAAGGTTACTTTCAAAAGGGTAAAGCTATCTATATAGGCAAAACAAATTTCCCTTCCATAGTGCGATAAGCTTGTTCGGACAGAGAACAAACTTCCTCATCGCACCGTGGAAGGTGACTTTCAAAAGGGTAAAGCTATCTATATAGACAAAAAAAATCCCTTCCACGGTGCGATAAAGGAATCCCAACAAAGCACGATACACTTTATCGCCCTGTGGTGGGAGGTATATGTGGTTTCATGAAGGGCAAATTACTGGAGTTGCACTTTAGATTTGTAGCTTATTTATTTCTTACTAGAGACAAGGATGATTATACTAAGGAGTAGAGTGAGCATGCTCCACAAGAGCCTTTTGTTTTAAAAAGTGAATCTATAGACGAAGAGGTCATGGACCTTTTATGTGATGATGACTGCATTCCAAGCACAGTGTTCGATGCGGCTCTAATGAAGGCATCTACAATCATTGATGAGGGTTGTTCTATGCAGGGAGAACGCATAAAGTCAAATTTTGTCATCCCTGGGCTTCCCTCTTTCCTTATAAATGGTAAGAGTTATTTTCTTCTTTCCCATATTCAAAAGCTCTGTAATATTAGGAAAGATTACTGCCTGGTAGTTAAAGCAAATGGTTGTGAAGTTTCCAGAGAATTACTTGATGTAGAGAATGAATATAAAGAGGATTTTTTGGCTTTGGACATAGAGGTTACCAAGAACTTTATAGAAGCTCCTGAGGCCATGTCTTTACGCTTTGACAAAGCTAAAGAGAGAGAAGCTTCTATTCCTAGTGAAGAGGAGTTTCAGAGTCTTCAAAAGGAGATGGGGCGTATAGAGTTAGGTCGAGGGCCTTTGCCTCATCTTGATCAAGAAAATGAAGAAGGATCCATTAACCTTTGGGATGCGGCCAAGTTGGAAGAGGATGAGAACCAAAAGGTAATCAATCCCATATATAAATGCAGATTGGGCTTAATGATGGCTTAGGAGATTTTATGTTTCCAAGAGTTCATGTTGTCAAGCCTTTTATTTCAATGTAGATAGACCTTGATGATGTGCAGACGGCTTCCTTGGACATGGTGGAGCTACTCATGCAAGAGTGGGGTAAGATTCCGCTCTTGCACACTACATCTTGTCTATTGACAAGGAAATTTTTATTGTCTATCATAGCAAGTATTGTAAGGATAGCAAAATTCCCTTACTAGCATTCAAGGCACTATCTAGATATACAAGTTATGCATTTGTCTCTTACAATTCACATAACGTCATGCTCATAGAGAAATGTGCTGCCATTCGCATTTTTGGATATGGTCCTGGATTTTGGCCTTCTAGAACCGGATACTTCCTTTGCTATGCTAGCTATGCCCTAGGTGCCAGAGTAGATGTCAAAACACTCAAGGGTTATACTCGCAAGAAGTTTCTGCGTTATAGAGGAGAAATGCCTAAAGGTGATGAAGAAGAAGAGAACAGATTGGAAAGCAAGTAGATATTATATTTTGTACACAGTATCTGACACACTTTCTTGTAACGCACGTCTCGAACTATGGAAAGAATATCACATTTCCTGACACAACTATGTAAAATATCTCCAATGTCTTGATGAGGACCATTATCCCTGTTGCCATATATATATAGGCAGTGATGTGTGTGAACACACTTAGGACCGCCGGGGCACTTTTTCCCTCTTTAGGAGGTTTTTTCCCCCGGCTTGTATATACGCCCATCCTTCTAGGGCTAACTTATCTTTGTACATTGACACAATCTAATACACTTTGTGTTGTGTGCATTCTTGCTTCTTCTTCTCCAAGCTTTGTGTGCTTTCCTGCAACCCTAATTCCAACAATTGGTATCAGAGCAGGCATCGGCTCCCAGGGCTACACCGTCAGCACCCTCCGACTCACGTTCTCCGATTGAGGTGAGTTTTCACGAGCGCTTGCAGGTCCCTATACTCTGCAAATTGGCCCGTAGGGCTTCGCGTTCTCAGAATTTGCATCTGAGGTCGTTTCGGGCTCCGTTTTTGCATTTCAAGTTCTGCACAGGTGTTTTCGTCATTTTCTGCAAAAATTTCGACAGTGCAGTTTTCTGCAAAACAGGCATACGTACTCTATTGTGGACCGTGCTACATAGCACGAGTTGTTTTCTATTCAGTCTTTGCTTCATTACAGGCAGCTTTTGCATCAGTTTCAGTCAGTGGCCATGGCTGATAACAGCAATGATGTATTTTGCATGTTGTCTGCTGAAGACAAACTGGATGGAGACAGCAACTACCCACTTTGGGCATACATGATGCAGCATGTTTTGGTTGCAAAAGGAGTGTGGAACATTGTGCAGGGTATGGATGTACGTCCAGGTTCTGTGGATGTAGGATCTGTTGAGGATGTTGCAGGTTCTAGCAGCTCTACTGTTGGTGCTGTTTTACCCACTGCTGAACAAGCTCGTTGGGATGGTAAAGATGCGCAGGCTCATGCCTTGATTGCACTTTCTGTCAAACGTAACATCACCCCACATATTCGTTCAGCTAAAACAGCAAAACAGGCTTGGGATATTCTAGCTGGTTTGTATGCAGGTCGTAACGAGGCAAAAATCGCTTACCTGCGTAAAGAGCTAGAATTGAAGATTATGCAAGAAGATGATGACATGAATGTTTTTCTTGCTGAGATTAAAGATCTCAAAGAACAGTTGATTTCTGCAGGTGAGATTATTCCTGATCATTCTCTTGTGCAGACTGTTCTTGATGCTTTACCTGAGACATATCAGACTTTTGCTTCCACATGGAGACTTCTTAATGAGGACAGACCTGATGCTGTCAAGTATGATACTTTAGTCAACAAGATCTTGCAAGAAGCGCAGTCCAGGCAAAACAGGGCCAGGCAGCGTGCAGTTGATCAAGCATTTATTGCTGCCCAGCAGCAGAGAAGAAGTGGTAAGGCAGCCCCTTCCACTGTTTCTTCTCCTATTAGTAGGTCAGCAACTTCTTCTCCTTCCACAGGTAGTAACAATAAGTCTGAGAAGGCTCTTGATAAAGGCAAGAAAAAGACCAGGTGCAACTATTGTAAGGCAAATGATCATGTCATTAAGAATTTCCCTAAGCTAAAGGCTAAAGAGGCAAAGAAGAAAGAGTCAAATGCAGCCACAATAGCGGATGCTTTTACAAATGCAGATTCTGCAAATGTTGTGCAGGATACAGAATGGGCGTTTAGCGTGTATTGCCAGTATGACCCATCTGTACATGATGCATGTTTGGCAGTTTCTGTTGACTCTCATTTTTGGTATTTTGACAGTGGTGCTACAAAGCACATTACCTCGCATCGTGATATGTTCACTTCTCTTGAGGCTGTCCCTAATGGGAATACTGTCACATGTGCCAATAATGCTTCTTACCCAGTGAAGGGCGTTGGTAAAATTATGCTTACTGCTGCAAATGGCAGCGCTTTTACACTTTCAGATGCTTTGTATGTGCCAGGGATAAAGAAGAATCTATTGTCTGTCTCTGCGCTTGCTAGACTTGGATTTGTAGTCAAATTTGTGGATGACAGATGTACTGTTCATGATTTGACTTTTGGTGATACGATTATTGCATCTGGAACCTTGTTTCGTGGGCTGTATAGGCTCAATTCTTATGACAAGTGTGTGGAAGATTCAGCAAATGCAGTTTCTGATGAAAAGGCAGTTTCAGATGCAAAACTATGGCATGCTCGTTTTGGTCATCTGAACTTTGCTAGTTTGCTGCGTTTGCAGAAATTTGATATGGTTGCTTCATTGCCCCCTCTTGAGGCACCATTGAAACATGTTTGTGAAGGCTGTATTTTGGGCAAAATGCAGCGTTCTGCGTTTCCAAAGGATGGTTCTGTGCGGGCCACTCGCAAATTGCAGCTTGTACATAGTGATGTATGTGGGCCTATGCAAACTCCGTCATTTGGTAAACACTTGTACTTCGTGACTTTCATTAATGATTACTCAAGGCATGCATGGGTATATCCACTGAAGGCAAAGTCCGAAGTGTTATTGTGCTTCAAACAGTTTTTTCTTATGGTTGAAAATGTATCCAATTGTACTGTGGGCACCCTCCGTACTGATCGAGGGGGGGAGTACATGTCTAAAGAGTTTGATGCATTTCTGGCTAGTCGTGGGATAAAACACCAATGTACAGTGCCATATACCCCTCAGCAAAATGGTGTTGCTGAGAGGAAAAACAGGTCACTTATGGAGATGGCACGATGTATGGTCAAGAGCCAAGCTTTGCCACATGCGTTTTGGCTTGAGGCTGTCATGTGTGCTGCATATGTACTCAACAGGTGTCCCACTAAGGCCTTGCAGTCTATTACTCCATATGAAGCTTGGCATGGCAGGAAGCCTTCTATTGGTCACTTGCGTGTCTTTGGTTGCTTGGCCTATGCTTTAGTGCCTGTGCAACAACGCAGTAAATTGGATGATAAGGCTGTCAAATGCATTTTTGTTGGTTACAGTGCTGAAAGCAAAGGTTACAGATTGTATCATCCACAGTCAAAGCGTATCTTGATTAGTCGAGATGTTGTTTTTGTAGAAGATGCTGTGCAGCCTTTGTTATCATGTACCAAAGAGACAGGTGTGAGCTCACGGGATGTATTTGATACATTGTTGCCTCTGTTTACAGGTGGGAATTCAAATGTAAGTCCTAATGAGGCAAATATTCAGCCTATGCAGATTTCAAACGACATCATAGATCAGCCTATTTCTGATGCAGATTTACAGGATGTAATTCATGAGGATAGGGCTGAAAATGAGCAGGCTAGAGGTATGCCTAAATGGCTGGTGCAAACCTTGCGTGATAGTAAGATTGATGCACCTATGCCTAGTCGTACTCGTTCAGGTTTTCAGCATGCCTCTTATGCATCAGATTGTTATGCTTTGGCTGTGTCTAGTATGTGTGAAGAGGAAGAACCTCTTTCATTTGATGAGGCACAAAATTCAAAAAATTGGTTGGCTGCAATGCAAAGTGAATATGATGCTATAATGAAGAATGGTACATGGTCTTTGTGTAATTTGCCTATTGGTAAAAAGGCCATTGGATGTAAGTGGGTTTTTAAGTTGAAACGAAAGCCAGATGGCAGTGTTGATCGCTATAAGGCTAGACTTGTTGCAAAGGGTTATGCTCAAGAAAAGGGCATTGATTTTGATGAGACCTTTGCTCCCACTTGTCGTATGACTACCATTCGTAGCATTTGTGCATTGGCAGCTCATAATGGTTGGAATGTACATCAGCTGGACATAAAGACTGCGTTCTTAAATGGAGATTTGCATGAGGAGGTGTATGTATCGCAGCCTCGTGGTTTTGTTCAAAGAGGGCAGGAAAACAAAGTGTGCAGGTTAAAAAAGGCTTTATATGGTTTAAAGCAAGCTCCACGAGCTTGGTATGAAAAAATACATGCATATTTGACTGCACATGGGTTTCAGAATAGTCCAACAGAAAGCACTTTGTATGTTAAACGTGTGGATGGTGTACATCTAATCATTGCTCTCTATGTCGATGACATGCTGCTCACAGGACCAAATGAGAGTCATATTGCTGATTTTAAGGCTGATTTGAATGCCTCTTTTGAGATGTCAGATTTGGGGCATTTGCATCATTATTTGGGGATACAATTTAAGCAGTGTGATGGAGGTATTGCTTTGTGTCAGACAAAGTATATTGAAACATTGTTGCGGAGATTTGGCCTTGAAGACTGCAAGCCTATTGCTACTCCAATGGAGACAGGTTTGAAGTTGAGTCTTCATGATGCTGGAGATCACTTTGATGTCACACTCTATCAGACAGCTGTTGGTTGCCTCATTTATGTATGCATTACGAGGCCGGACATTCAGTTTGCAGTCTCACAGGTGAGCAGGTTTATGCATAGCCCAGGGTCTCAGCATTGGAAGGCAGTTAAACGCATCTTTCGCTACTTGAGTGGCACCATACATCTTGGGTTGTTTTATCCCAAGGGGGGATCGTTGCCGCCAGATTTACATGCTTTTTCGGACTCAGATTGGGCTGGTTGCTATGACACAAGAGTGTCCACAAGTGGTTTTTGTTTCATGCTCGGTAGCTCATGCATATCTTGGTTGAGCAAGAAGCAACCTACTGTGGCCACTTCTAGTTGTGAAGCTGAGTACAGGGCAGCTTTCACAGCTACGGTTGAGTGTGTGTGGCTCAGACGGCTTATGGCTGACTTGGGTGTTGGACAGGAGTCTGCCACCTCTATCTTCACTGACAGTCAGAGTGCATTGGCAGTTGCGAGAAACCCAGTTTTTCATGCTCGCACAAAGCACATTGAGGTGCATTATCACTATGTCAGGGAGAGACTCTCAGCAGGAGAGATCAGCTTGGCCTATGTGCCAACACAGGACAACCTCGCCGATCTTTTCACAAAGGCGCTTCCTCGTGAGAAGTTCGAAGCTTTCCGCAAAGCTTTGGGCTTGCTTCCCTTTGTGGACTGATCTACTTCGGGCATGGCACTCCCCTATACATGAGTGCCAGCTCTCGTTCACACCATCACTCCCAGGGGGGATTTGTTGCCATATATATATAGGCAGTGATGTGTGTGAACACACTTAGGACCGCCGGGGCACTTTTTCCCTCTTTAGGAGGTTTTTTCCCCCGGCTTGTATATACGCCCATCCTTCTAGGGCTAACTTATCTTTGTACATTGACACAATCTAATACACTTTGTGTTGTGTGCATTCTTGCTTCTTCTTCTCCAAGCTTTGTGTGCTTTCCTGCAACCCTAATTCCAACAATCCCCACATGCATCTTTAAGAAACTTCCTATAAGAAAGAAACGATGATTACTTACATTACCAATATTATATAAAAAAGAAAAAAACATTAATAAAAGATGAAAAGAAAACAAACCGTGCTGCATGGATTCTTCACTTTTGTGAGCACCACTAACTACTAGTCTTTGAATGTTATTCATCATCCTCTTTTGTTCTCTTGCTCCTACAGAGGTGCTTTTCAAGCGAGAGATTGTATCCTGTAATTTTATTATGCGGTCCTCTTTCTCTTTGCCTTGTTTCTTTAGCTCCAAAATATTGTTTTGCGCATTTTGAAGAGCTTGTTTTGAAGGCTATTTAAAATGCTTTGTAAGCTATGTATTTGTAGTGGAGTAATTGAATCCTCCATGCATCACTCATGCTTAAGCGTTTATAGTACCCAAGCAGCCCATTCTCACCTTCTCCAACAAATTGAATGAATGATGGTAGATCTGTGAGTGAAAGGTGGAGAGTAGCTCAAAGAAGGATCATTAGGATATAAATATCTATCAACCCAAAGATCCACATTACTCCGACCCTGTTGTCTTCTCTCTTGCTTGTCCTGTGCATTAAGACGTTCTTTTTTGATAGGTGCATATTCATTCAATATGCGAACATGCAAGTCTACCTTCCTCACTCATGATGGATTATCTGAGGTGTTTGTTACTTCTCTGAGTGCCATTACAACAAGAGATGGGGGTCTATGAATATGTATGGATGAAATAGAGAGAGAAAATATCTTCACATGGAAAAGGAGAGCTTGGGGGAGATACGGTATTAAAGTGTAGTAAATAAGATTGAAAATAAATGGATTTTTCTACTTTCGAGTCCCACTAATGGGACAAGATTGATGATGTGGAAAGAGAAAGAGATACGAAAATCCTAGAGAGGGAAACTAGAGCCTAGAGGGGGAGCCTAGAGAGATCCCCTACTTTTAGCAACAAGAAAGTAGGCTTCTTTATAAGCTGTGTCTCCTTATGCCACAACAAAATTAGTCTTAATTCCTTAAAATTAGGGATTCTTACAGGGACCTTTTTATGCTCAAATGCCCCCTAATGGGTCGATGCAATGAAAGAATACTTTGATGTCACTAAATACAACGAGAGGAGCAAAATGGCTCTTGCAAGAGGCTGAAGATAGTGGAAATAGCCATGGTGGCATGGAGAAACCATTGCCAGACCAACCATCTGGATAGGAACACCCAGTCCTAGAACGATCTCAAATCTTATCTAAGAAAGAGATTTTGTCCCCCTCGGATTTTTAGAAACCAAGATGAATGAATTCTTAAAGTTAAACCAAGGGAGTAAAACTATTGAAGAATATCACTAGGCATTTGCTCTTCTCCTCGAGCACTCACCACCGCTAGATGAAGAGCAACTCATGGCCAGGTTCATTCGGGGAACGAACGAACCTTTAGATACCTTGGTCAAGAATGCTAAGCTAGTTTCCATGGTTGTCACCCAAAGGTATCTCAACATGCGTCAAAGGAGATAGATGCAGATCCTGCAGGAATTTGATTTTGAAATTAAGTATCCCCGCCAGGGAAAGAAACTGTGATAGCAGATGCGCTCAGCAAAAAAAGCCTTCTTACTTGCAATTACATTGGTGTCAAATCCATTGATCAATGAAGCAAGCGAGAGAATCATGCAGGACAAATTCTTTGCCCCTATTGCTACCCTTCAGATGCAGGAAAGCAAGACTCCTTAGGAAATGAGTCAAGTTCTTGGGTACAAATTGGATGAAGGATGCATGTATTATAATAACCGATTATGCATTCCCAATGATGTGCGAATAAAGGGTAAGATTCTGAAAAAAGCCCATGATAGCCTGATAGCTGGACATCTAGGGTTTATAAAAACCTATATGTCTGTGAAGAAAAGCTTCTTCAGGCCAGGACTCAAAAAGGATGTACTTGATCATGTGCAGCAATGCTTAATGTGTCAGAGAGTCAAGGCAGAGAGAGTCAAGATGCCAAGAAAGCTGCAGGCCCTAGACATTCTACCCTAGACATTCTACAAATGAAGTGGAAATGTATCAGTATGAATTTTGTCACTCGACTACCTTCAGTGCAATCAGGTTACAACTCCATTTTTGTGGTAGTTGACGGACTAACCAAAGTTGCCCATCTAATTCGAGTGAAAGACACCTACACTGCAATGGATGTTGCCAAAGTTTTCCTTAAGGAGATCTTCAGATTGCATGGTTTGCCCAGGAGGATAGTAAGTGACCGATATCCTAAGTTCACATCAAAATTTTGGACTACATTCTTTGAAGCAGTAGGAACTTTCTTGCATCTCAGTATAGCCTATCACCTCGAGGAGATACATGGCCAGACTGAAAGAGTGAATGAGGTAATAGAAGATGTCCTTCGGTCATGGTGTGGTGGTAGGGAACCCAAGAAGTGGTTAAGCCATTTGCACCTAATCGAGTTTTCTGACAATGCTTTCCTATCATCGAAGCATCGGGATGAGCCCTTTCAAAGCTCTATATGGACAAGATTGCCTTACACCATTAACTTGGTCCGTCGACCCATTAATCAGGGTCGAGATGTCCAGACAGATGCTTGATGACATGGACCAACAAATGCAATCAATCCGTAAAAGATATTAAGGCTATCTTGGATAGGCAAAAGTAGTATGCTGATAAAAAGAGTATTTGAAGAATCAGATATGGTCTTCATTCGAGTATGACCCAAAAGAAGTTCCTTATCTTTAGGGAAGTACAAGAAACTCTCTCCACGATACTGTGGACTGTATGCTGTTATAAAGAAAGCAGGAGATCTAGCCTATAAACTTCTTCTGTCTCCCCATCTCAAGGTACATAATGTATTCCATGTCAGTCAGTTTGCTTAAGAAGTATGTACCCAGCCCGAGTCACGTGCTTGATGATGAGCAATTGATTTCGCTGACTCAAGGCTAGATGGTACTCCAACCTGAAGAAATCCTTAACGTTCGAGAGAAGGTTCTCAGGAGCAGAGTCCTCAAAGAAATCTTGGTCAAGTGGAAGTTCTTCCCTCTAGAAGATGCCACTTGGGAGAAAGAAGAAGAGTTGGTAAAAGATTACCCCCACTTTGCGAGATCGTTTTTCAAGGAGAGGATGTAAGATTCCTCCTCAGCCTGAATAATGAATAAACTTATACCTCAATCCCTTGTAATCATTCCCTATTTCTGAATGCAGAAAATATTGTTTTTCCTTGTTTTAGTCTAGAGAGAAGAAATATTCTAAAGAGAGGTAATTCAATATTGAGATATTTTTGGATATAAAAATTCTCCTAATATCTAAAATATAATTTCCTAAAACAGAAGTTAAAAATAAATTCTCCAATGTGCATTAGGAATCAATTAAAAATGTGTATTAAAGGCCTTAGCCTAAGGGTCCAGATTTTAGAAATTTTTGGATTATGGTCCAATTAAGGTTCGAATGGGCCAATAGGATTAATCCAAGTATTGGGATGAGATAAATCCAAAGAATAAGAGAAAATACCCAAAAATGAGTAAATGCTCACATAAGATGAGTAGTTAACTGAGTACAAGGTTTATTAGTTAAAAATTAAGAGATATTAGTAAAAATAGGAGATATTTAGAAGAAATGATACATTTTTGACACCTCAGTAAAGGAGAGAATGCCACATCAAGCAGACACCTTTTTCTTCATGATTACTTGAGTTTTTTAATCCAAAAAATGTGATAGGGTTGTTGCAAGATCAGGGATTCCAGTTTTGTTCAGTTTATGCTAGAATGGGACAATTCTTAGAGAGAAAATTTAGGGGGACAAGGTATTTCAAATGAGATTAAGCAACTAATAGAAAATACACATGCACTCAAATTAACCCACTATAACTTAAATTAATATAAATTAGTCTAATTAATCAAAAGTAATAAAAAATATGATGAAATGATTAAAAATGATCTTCCCATACTTAGAGTGATCCAAATTTTTTTCCATAGATGCACCATTACAAGTATACTAGTCCCTATAGGTTTTAGATTACATCAAAAATTTAATTTTACTAATTAGATTATTAATATGTATAGGCCTTCTGATAGCCTAGAAGAATTTTAGAAAAGAGATCATTAAAAATCTAACCATTGGATCTATAATTTTGACTAACCACCACATTCTACTAATGTTTCACTATCTACCACTCTACAAGATTGAGCATTTAATGTGGTAGTTATTACGGGTACCAAAAGTGGCATATATTATAATACTTTAAAAGACCTTGAAATATTTAAAGAAAATAGACAAACAGCTTAAAATTTTCTCAAAAAATCAAGTTAAGCTCTATATTATGTGAATATCTAAGGTCCAAAGTGGGAATCTCATATGAGTTTATATGTAAAAGATATTAGCATTTTTTGGAATTAATCCAAATTTGGAACATGGTGTATACATTGACTTTATACCTAAGAAAATGAGGACTTTCAACTATCTAATGCTTAATCAAATTATGCAACTATATTCCCAACTTTGCATGTGATGTTTCAACTTGAAAGAAAATTCTTTCGTTAGCTAGGAGAGATTAGCCACTAAAGGTAAACAAATGCATGTTTTTGTATTGTTTGCAGGGTGCCTGAGTGGACAAAACTGGGTACCTTGATCTTGCAATCACCCGATATTTTCTTGTCTACTCTCTCCTGGAACAAACTAGATCAAAAAGGGAGCCAAACTGGTCCAAATGTTGTCCAAATCGAGTCAAAGTGAAGCTGGAAAGGTCTAGAACCCAGTTGGACTTAGTTAGAGGCCTCCCTCACCTATAAATAGACCCTCATTCCTTTGTATTCTCATTCCTTTGAGGTATACCATGCCAGTTACTTTAAAATAATCATATTTCTATTATCCCTTAATTTTTCTCTTCTTTTGGGGAGATTGGAGCTTCTCTCTCTCTCTCCAACAACTCTTGAAGTTGCTCTTCTCCTCTTGGTGACCAATTGATTGGTTGGGGGCTTCATTGCTAATTAAAGAATCAAGCCAAACTTAGTGGTAAGACTAATTTTTATGGTTTTTTTTCAATTATCTCAATAGATTTCTTCTTCTCAACCCCTCTCAAGCTTGAGAAGCTTTCAAAATGATTGTTTTTATTCAAATCAAGCTTTCCCTAAGATTCTTAGTATCTAATTAGAATTAAGTTAATCTTTATGCTTATTTGTAATGCTTTCTTAAGAAAATCTCTCTTAAAAAGAGTAGTCATCTTTATGGCTAAATCTTTAGCAAAAGAATGTTTCTCAATGATAATCTCTTATTTCAAAACTAAACTCTAGGCTTGATGAGCTAGAGATTAAGAAATTGATATTTTCATGATTTTGTACTAGTAAAAATAATGGTTATTTCTTTTTAGATTATTTTTGAGTAGATAAAAGTTACTTTTAATTCATTCTAAATGAGAAAAGGATTATCCTAGCAAATTGGGAAAAGAGGAATGTCTAAATTAGCTTAATCTAGTGGAATAATCATAATTATGCTTATAATTATGATTAAAATTATGATATGAATACATAGTTTAAATTTAAGCTTTAAAAAAGAACTTCTATAATATTTTCATTACAAGCTTTTATTCTTTTAGGAAAATTGATAATTATGCAGTTATAGCAACAAAGCTATGGTAATTTTTTTCAAAAAAATACATATCTTATTTTTATGCGTAATACTAAAAGAGGAATTTCTTCCATATTCTAGGTTTAAAAATTGAAAGCAAAAAGAATGATTTTTTATGATATTCATGAAAGAATACTTTTTTGTATTTATGCATAATTATTCAATTAAGAGAAAAGAGAAATTTTTGATAAAATTATTTTATGCATAAGAATTTTTAAATGTTAATAGAGAAATTTCTATGACATTCAAGATTTAATCACTTAAATGCAAAAAGAGAAATTTTTGGTATATTCCAAAATATAGATATTTTTATTTAATTTAAAAAGATGATTTTTCATGGTAGTTAAGTAGAAAAAAATCTAAATTGATTTTGATGATAAAAGAGGAGTTTTCATCATAATTCCACATAGAAAATTAGGGTATACTAATGTTGATGATTAACTTAGTGGAAAGAATATTCTAAGATATTTATATGTGGATAAATCAACAAATTGATATATACCCAAAATTAGATTAGTGGAAGAAGAGTATTTTTATAAAATCCCGATATTCTCGTATAGAACTGTTTCTTAATTCTATTATGGCTAGGAAGGAAAGAAACTCATAAAGTTAGACTTTTTCTTACGATTAGAAGTTCCGTTAATTTATGTGAAAAGAAAATCCTTAGGAATCAAAGTTAGAAGTAAATCAAATAAATTTTGGTTAGACCATGACGGTGAGAACGGCGGCCAATAAATTACTTGTCCATCTCTCGAATCTGAATCAAGCAAAAATCTCGTGACCAATTTCAAATCTTGACACAAAAAATAGACTACCGTTGAATTAGAGAAGTTTTCCTTTAACGGTAATCACCAAGAATCAAGTTGGAAATTCCATCAAATGATGGGTGGATTACCCTGATGTGAGATCAATGATTCTCATTAAGAAAATCTGGATTGTGGGAAAAAGGGTTTTGGTGGAATCAAACTTAAACCGGGAATTCTACTTGCGCATAGAACCTCTGTTTTTTTTTAAGGAATATTTTACGCCAGAATGCTGGAGGAAGCATTTGGTTTGTGATTAACTAAGGAGAGACTCATTGCAATAGCTGGTAGGGAGTCGTCAAGGGACGTTGCTCGGTAAAGCCTACAAAGGTCTTGACCAGCCTCGATATAGCTAAAATGGTACGCTTCTGGCAGTACGATGGGCAAGGACTGACAAAGCGGTCCTTGAGTGAAGTGCTAGGACACCTAAGTAGGATCTTAGAGGGTTCTGACCAGGTGATGCAAAGACATGCGTACATTGAGGAAGATATGGAGGGATGAACTCGAAGGAATTTACTTTTGTGAACTGGGTTTCGATATTGGATCTCATTGGTTGACCAGCTGGTCTTCAATGGAGAGTCCGGATGATATATTTTTGTAAAACAATGGACTCAATATTTTGGAGGATTATGATTAGTAATACTATGGTTTCATTGAAAGATTGTTTTAAAGACAGCCGAGTCTGTTAAAATGGCAATTTCATATTGGGTGTGTAAGTGGTATAACTACCTTGAATTTTACTTGATGCGCCAGCTAGGGGGCCTGGGAACTCTTTTCCTCGGTACCCGAGAAAAACATAACCAAATTTATATAAAGGAATCCCACCAATACAGTGGTTGTGGGCAGTTGGCTAACCATGGGGGGTTAGGCTGGATCGGGGGATTCCTCTGCGATACAAATAGTTACAATTAAGTTACGTTAGTTAGATAAATCCTAGGAAGACCTTGTTATGTGGGAGGGAATCAGCGGTTGTGCCTCACTAAAGAGGAAAAAAAGTGGTGATTCTATGAACCAAGTACAAGTTTCTTCCTTAATCTGGCCATGTGACTTTCAGGTTCGGTCGGATCAGTTGGTTAGTTTCAAGACTTTGACTCGTTAGATCAATTCTCTCGTTAGATGATTTTTCTGGTAGAATCGCCCGTGCCTTTTGGGTGAGGGAAGCTTTTCCGAGTTCAGTTTTGGAGGAACCGTTGGGCTAGTCTCTTGTCCGAACATCCATGGTGGACGAGGCCCCGAAAGTGGATCCTGGCCCCATGCGAGAAGCTGATGTTGCTTTCATGACAGTGCCCGAGGAGGTAGCATCGCAGAGGGGGGGCAGGGGTTTCACATGTAACGTACCAGAAACACGAATCTAGTCGATAAAACTTTGTCCAGTAGGATAATATACCTACCCTGTGGCTCCGCTCCCATAAGATAGCTCCTTAATCAGAGATGTGTACCTCCCAAAGCTACTGAGGGGGCGTTGTACCTAAACCAAGAAGGGGAATGAGATGATGGTGCTCTTACCCCTGTAGTACTGCTTCCTTCCTTGCTTGTTCTTGCCTCTTGCTTGCCTCCTAAGTAGCTCTCACACAAGCCATGCTCTTTGATACCATAAAAAGAATATGGGAGAGCTTCAACCCTAGTAAGCAAACACACATACACAAGAGAGAGAAAGACACAAGAGAGAGATGGATGGCTGAATTTTCTTCTATGTTCTTCTTCTCTACTCAACCAACCTAACATAAAGATAAAAGTACACACTATATGGGTTAGTACTCAACTACTACAACATACAAGGGTCAGTCCATAATGTGAACCCGACTAAATGAGCTAGCGCTAGAACTATGCCAGTCTTTAGTAAAATCCAAAATGGCTGTCACACAGTCTATCATCCCACTGGCACCATATCACCCATAATCTCACCAACCATGCCAGTGGTGGAGATGCAGAAGCTATCACCCAGGCGGGTCATCAATGTCCGCCGTAGCACTAGTTGAGCTTGATATCGCAACAGAGATAACAATATTACTGCTTAGAGAAACTTGATTATAAAAAAATCTGATAATGGCATCAACCCACTCGTGTGCTTTGGGTAAGGAGCTTTGATAGTGATCTAGAAAGACTCTGAATAGAGGATTCTTACTTATAAGAATGCTTGAACACAATGAACTTTATGATTATAAAGTTCCACAACTTTCTCCATGACGATGAGGTTCATAATCGACTCGTGGCCCTCCTCACATGACTCCATGCTAGCCCCTAAGCCTCTAACACAAATGGGGGGTAGGCCAATGTGAAAGTCCAATGACTAGTGCTTAGAAAACACTAATGTATCACTAATGAAGCTCTAAAACACCACCAATGTTGGATTCAATCACTACTAATGGTGCTTCAATTCAAGAGAGAACATAAAGGAAGAGTGAAAACACTAATGTATCACTAATGAAGCTCAAAAACACCACTAATGTTGGATTCAATCACTACTAATGGCGCTTCAATTCAAGAGAGAACATAAAGGAAGAGTGAAAAAGTGAAAATGATATAAGAGAATTTAAAGGGGGAAAAGAAAACTTAGGCCTTTTATAATCTTGGTCGAGGTCATGTGGCATAACTTTTAGGGTTGGCAAAATAAAGGGCCCAAAATTAGGCGTGGTTTTAGGGTTAGCAAAATAAGCAACTTCAATATAACTTAATCAAATTACTTGAATAGCTTTGATTACATCCATATATCTCGATCAAGATACATGAACGGTTGAAATCTCTTCCACATACATCTTGATTGAGATACATAGATCGCATCACTGTATCTTGATTGAGATCACATTTCCATATCTTGTTCGAAACACATAGGTGATCCAGATTGAAATGGTGTATTGTAATTAAGTACCTTGATCAAGATATTTTAACCACTAGGAACGCATGTTGATATCCCAATCGAGATACATGGTCAAGGTCATGAGGAACATGGTTGCATTACATGGCATCACAATACATGATCAATTTGCATCTGAGTAGATAGTTATATGTATGTCAACTGAGATCCCTTGTGGCATTGACTTGGATCCCAATCAACTAGGTATCTCGATTGAGATATCTAAGTGGTAGTGATGTATTTTAGTGACATGAACCTTGATTGAGATACGTGAGCCCTCTTGAGGCTACTGATGTGGTGATGCTTGGGAACTCAATTAAGGTATTAGGCTATTGGTTCAGGGGGGACACGTGTTATATTCTCGATTGAGATATACCGTGCGTGTCTTTGCCCTGTTCCATCGATGTCCTATTTCCCTTGAGAGTGATCGATGTCCTATTTCCCTTGAGAGTGAACGAGAGTGATCACCTTTACCATGCATCTACCCAGTATCAAACTATAAAGGGAAATAATAATATAAATGTGTGAGAGGAGAGAAAATTAGAAGATAGTGATTGGTAATGTTTAGATTATTCTCTCCCACTTTGTAACTCATCATTGGTAATTTTTTATAATGTAATCTCTTTGTCATAGTGTTATCTATTTATGTTTAGTTATTTTTTTAATTGTGGTTGATGGCATGTCATGATTGATTGCATGGCACTTATATCGACGCTTATACTGATGCTATAGTTTTTTTTAAAGGTATTTTTCTTTTCTAACCATGAATCACAATCACAATTAGATATCAGCATGTCCCTCAACGATTTTAGAGGGTTCATATTGTAGGGCAATATGTTCTTCCATGGAGATAAGGCAATGCTAAAGAGTAGAATGTAAGGTGGGTTAAGGGACTCCACATTTACATTTGGTCCATTTATCTACCAAAATCTTCCATAAGTCATGTTCTCTTTTATATGTTTGATTGTTGGCTTACCCATAACGACGTGAATTTCCTTTAAAAACATTATACATAGCTTTGTACAATAACTTTCAAATAAACCTGTGTTAGTCTCATTCATAGAAACAAATGTTCCTAGGTACAAACAAAAACAAGAACACAATTATAAAAAATGGTGCATTTGGTTTGATGATGATATAATTTAAAATGGATGCTGTTAAGGTATGTTGCTGCTTTTATCAAGGCAAAGTAATCACCAAAAAAGGTTTTGAATTTTGCATGCTGTTTTTCTTTTTGTGCGGATAATGCTTGTGCTTAAGCCACCTGGTTCAAGGTCGGGCACCATCTCAAGAGGGGTTCATGAGTGCAGTACGTTGTGGTCATGCAGTACTGGTGCGCTCTAATGGGGGCTCACCTGCATGGTGAGGGTGAACTAGAAGGGATTTAAGACGGTGGGCGTTTAACAAAATTGATGATAAGTGTATGCCGCCATTGTTCCTTGATTGAGAGCCTCACATGTGGTTTGCCAGTATTGATTATTTCTGTATTGAATTGTGTAGCTCATTGTTCTTTGATTGTGCGCCTCACACAATATTATGGCCAACTGCAAGACCAATACCTCATGTGTACATGAATCGGATCATGCCGCTGCCACAGATGGCTCATGCATTTCTGCAGCAACAGCTGCATGCACAAAATGGCATCGGTTCCCAAACCTGCACTTTCCTCGAGAGAAATTTTCACACACCTTGGACTCATAAGAACCATTAAGGTGCAATGGTTTCCTAACTGCATGCAATAGCACTTCTTTCACCATAAGACCAGCTTGTTTGATTTGTTCAAAAGACCCCTCCATCTCTACAACTCTAAGGTTTAGATCGCTTTCATGCTCCCTGATGAAAAGCTTTGCCCCAGTTAGCCTTCTGATTTGCTTTGTATGCATGCCTCTTCTCCCAATGATGGGTCCTGCTAGATTAGCATCAATGCTGACCATTGCTTTTGTGGATGTGCCAAAAGAAGCTGCTGCAGTCTTGCTGGATGGCTTTCGTTGCCGCGTTGATGCCGGACTGCCAGGGTTGTGCCCGGGGGCGTTTTCCTGACTTCCCACAACATCAGAGTCGATAACATTTGCAGGTTGGGTGCCAGGCTGTGCAGAAACACACAAGTCTCTACTGCCACCACCTTCTGGCCTACTCATCTCTTCTTCCCCATGTGCAAAATGGCATTTCTCCCCATATCTGCAGCCATTGGGTGTACCAACCCGATTGCAAAGTCGGTTTTTATACTCTCCTATGTTCACTCCTGTCTCTGACATGGTTACAACCACCCTGGCTGTGTTTAAGCTTTCCAAAAGCTTCTCCACTCCTAGCCTAGCTAGTAAAGGAACAGGTCTGGGAACATAATGAGAGAAATAGCACCCTTCACCATAAGGGCAGCCTGATGTGCTGCAGAACAAATCAATACCAAAAACTTCAAAATCTGAACAGGATTGTTACAAAGAGCCACAGCAATGCATGGATTTGGGAAATACTCAAACACCTATGGCATTTATGGTACTGAAGTATCACGTTGGATCATGTGTAGAGTTCACATGTCATGTACATGGTTATGATTACATTACATGTTGCACAGTAACATGCTTATGATCACATAACATGTTGCAAAGTACCACGCTCATGATCACATAACTAGTACAGTATTCGTATGTCAAACAGTAACCTGCCTGATTCAGAAATCAGACTGAAGGCTGGTTACACACACTGCCCTTGCTTGTGGGGAGGGCCTAGCTTGGCCATGGCTATGGGTTCGACCTGGAATCTGGGAGGTATGTGTAACTGTTCTCAAGGTATTCGCATGCCATTCTAGCGCGTGACATGTATTAACATGGCATAATGCAGGCATCACAACACTTGAGGATGTTGAGATAAATCTAGAGGAATGGGTTGAAAAACAGACCTGAAGAACTTGGTGCAGGACTTGGGTAGACTAGCATTGCCGGAAGAAGAATGCTCATTATTTCCTGAGACAAAACGGCAAAATGCTGCAAGATGTGAGGAGGATTGAAGGTGGATATAATGGAGTTTGGAATATGAATTGGTAGTTCACCTGCGACTTGTACAGGGTGGCCGAAACGGCAGGCGTTTCCGAATGGGCAGCCTTGCGGGGTGGAGAAGCGTCTGCACTTGACTTGTGGTGGTGGTGGGGCGTCCGCTACTTCTGTGGTGGGTTGGTGCTGCTCTTGGTCTTGCTCTAGCTTGAGCCTCTTGGGACTGCGAAGAGGAGACTCCATTTTTCCTTACCAGGTTCGCGAGCTCTCCCTGCCTCCTCCTGCTTCTCCTTCTCCTGATTCTCCTTGCACGCGTGTAGGCGAACAGAAACAAAGCCTTCGTGTGTTTTTTCACGATGCTGCTCAGAGGCCTGCTCAGAGGCCAACCCTCCGCCACCCTTCAATAATAAAGCGCACCCACCATCGTGCCGCTTGTCGATGAGGGGTTGCATCCCTACAAGAGTAACCTTTCCCTCGGAGAAGTAATCAAAATACATTATTACATTATATCCTAGAAGATGAGTGACGTGATGCATAGATGCGATGCTGCGGGCTAAGGGTGCCAAAGGTAGGCCTATGTGTAAATCTCTTAAGGCTCTTGTCATTTGTAGATAGCATTACAAACTCCCTCGTCTCTACACCCACCAAATGATATTAGAAGTTGTGAACTATATTCAAATTATGAAAACCGATTAATTGAAGAGAATTAATAGCCTGTGACATCAATATGAAAGTGCTGAATAGCATATATAATTATGTATGTACCTCATCTTAAAGACCATACAATTGATTGTGTGAGTGCCCTTCTTTGGGCTTGAATTCACCCTTTAACGAGCGCATTACATTAGCGGTTGGTGTATGAAAAGAGGCTATTTAATTCTTGAAATTCTATTCCTCATGTTTTGACAACCTCCATGGCACTTTTTTGCAAAATCACCTTGTCATTAACTACCTTTGGTTGCCTTCCATCAAGCATCTAATATTCTTCAGGTCATGGCACTTTTGGTAAAACCACCTTGTCATTGACTACCTTTGGCCATGTGCATTCCATGCATCCAATATTTGTTTCGAAAAACCACCTTATCATTGACTACCTTTGGCCATGTGCATTCCATGCATCCAATATTTGTTTGGAAAAACCACCTTATCATTGACTACCTTTGTCGCCATGTGATTTCCCTTCATCCTTAATCTCTAATTGCCTTGGTGTCATTTTTACCAAGATGGTTCCAAATCATTAATACCAAATTCTTAAAAAATGTGTATTAGTTCCGAAAGATGATTTTTTTAAAAAATTTACCCAATATGGTAGAAGATAGAATCTAGAGGGAGTCATGTTTCATCTCTTGTCCCAATCTCCATCTCTTGCACAGTCCCTTCATTGTCTTGAAAGGAGTTACTTCCCACATCCTTTCTGATCGACAACTCTCATTACAATTGGGGAGACCTTTGATGAAGCATGATTAGGATGGTTGGGAGAATGATTCCCATTATACATTTCTTACATGCATGCACTTGTTTGGATACAAGTAATGGTCCACAAATTGGACATGCATTATATCATCTTGTAGTGAGACCTACCAAAATGACATTTAAGAAAATATATAGTTAATAGAAATTTAAGGAAACATACAGTTAATGTGCATTAGAGTTATTTAATGGAGTTATATAAACTAACCAAGGAGTTATCTTGAGGTCTCATGATGGCTGCTTGCATTGGCTCAAAAGATCCCAATTTTCTAATGTGATCTAATGTGACTTAATGTTCACGTATATAGAAACATTCTTAGATCTTGCACATAAACATGGGATTCTTGTTTACAACCATTCTCAACTACTAATGTGATCACTTTTCAAGATAGAAAAGGATATCTACATTGCAAAACAAAAAGGTGAATTATGAAGTATATATAGAAAGTATACATGCATTTTGAATAGCATGCATTTGTTCTTTGGAATTTTCCCGGGTGATGGTATAAGCATTGTAAGCACTGATCAAAAGTTGTCAAATCACTATGAAGTAATAATTTGGGGATTTTAAAAGGTTTGTAACCCTTACCCCACAATCATCAAAATGTTTTCATAACCCTTGACCTAGATGCTCTATAGGCGTTGGACTTGTGTGAAATTTTAATAAGCTAGGCTTGTTTATTAACTTTTTGATTTGCGGCACTCTTAATGGGGTAAGATGCTAAGGGGTGTTTGGGATTTGTGTTGACTTAGAGTTGTAAGTTTGTCAATATAGGATCTTGGCAATGTCATCAAGAATTTTTAACTGCTATAATTAACACTTGGAGATAAGGTTATGACTTGAAAAATTGTGTGCAATCTAGAGAAAAAAAACTTGGACTCTTTTTCACTATGATTAGTTTTGTTGATAAAAAGGTCTTTAAGCAAAGGGTTAATTAACACTTGGAGATAAGGTTATGACTTGAAAAATTGTGTGCAATCTAGAGAAAAAAAACTTGGACTCTTTTTCACTATGATTAGTTTTGTTGATAAAAAGGTCTTTAAGCAAAGGGTTAATAAACAAGATTTAACTTCAAAATATTCATGACTAGTATGGTTAATCCCTATGGAGGGATGCATGGCTATGCCCATACCCTTTCTATTTTCTTTTTTTACTTGGAAATTATTAAATTACTACCAGAGACATCCACAACATTGATGTCGGCCACCTTACACACAAATGTACAGTGTGAAACAATGGAATGGTTTTCTCTTGAAATCAAGCTCTCTAATGATTCATAATGTTTAAATAGATTAATGCTAATTTTTATGCTTAATTATAGTATTTTTGTTAATAAATCTCTCTTTTGGAAAGATTAACCATCTTTATGGTTAGGTCCTTGGTAGAAGGATGATTCTTAATGATAATTTCATTATCTTAATCTAAACTCTAGGCTTGACAAGCTAGAGAAAAAGATTAGATATTTTTATGATTTTTTAATCTAGTAAAAATGAAGGTTAATTCTTTTTAGCTTGATTATGAGTAAGCAAAATCATATTAACTCATTCTAAATTGAAAGAGGGTTATGCTAACATTTTTAGAGATGAGGATTGGTTATTTAAGAGTAATCAAGAGATTTATTCATAATTTTGCTTATAATTATGTTATGTATGCATAATTTAATTTTAGTCTAAAAGAAGATTTCCTATCATATTTCCATTACAAGTATTCATTTTAAAATAAAAAATTGAACATTCTCACTAATTGCAGCGAAGCTATGGGCAAAAGTTTCTAGAAAAACATAAATCTTATTTATATATATAAAATTAATAAAGCAAAAAGAGGAATTCCCATCATACTCTAGGCATAGATATTTTTATGCTAAAAGAGGAGTTTTGAGCATTATTCAATAGTTAGAAAAATAAAGAAGGTTATGCACAAATTTTATAGAAGCATTTAATGGATGTGAATGAATATAGGAATGATGCGAATGAATGAGAATGGATGTGAGTGGATGTAAGAATGATGTGACTGGATGTAGGAATGATGTGAATGGATCTAGGAATGATGTGAAGGGATGTGAATGGATATAGGAATGATGAGAATGGATGTGAATGGATGTAGGAATGATGAGAATGGATGTGAATGGATGTAGGAATAGATGTGAATGGATGTAGGAATAGATGTGAATGGATGTGGGAATGATTCAATTGGATGTGAGTTGATAGGAATTTTCCCTGCCACACCCAAGACAAAATATAAACAAATTTGCATAATGAATCCTATCAATACAGTGGTTGGGCAGTTGGCTAACCCATGGGACTCGATGGGGTTAGGTTGGACTGATGGATCCCTATAATTAATATTCAATTCTATTAAAATTACGATAATTGAAGTAAATCACGGATAATCCTTGTTCTATGGAAAAGAATCAACGGCTATGCCTCTTTGACGAGGAAAAAAGTGTTGATCTCTATGATCCAAGTGCAAGTTCCTCCCTTGATCCAACCATGTGATCCGCAGGTTCGGTAAGAATGAAAAAGGGAAGTTAAGGCCTTTGACTACGTTAGAATAATTCTCCTGGAGGAATCACCTATGCTTTCTGGGTGAGGGAAGTTTTTTTCGGGTTTAGTTTTCGAAGAACCGAGGGATTAGTCTCTTGTCCGGACATTCATGGGCGAGGCCCGAGTGGGAAACCTTGCCGAGCATGTGAGGTTGCTACTTCCGCTACTAGCTTTCCAGATTTTTGTGTGCGGAGGGGGCAGGGGTCTCACAGACGACATAACATTAGAAGAAGTGCAGGAAGTAGAGACACTAATCAAGGTTCCTAGAGACAAAGAAGAAGAGACTTTAGAATTGGCACAACAATGATTTAATAGCCCGAACAACTCAGTACCCAAAGCTAGTTCCAAGCCAGAACCACACAAGTAGTGATCATCAATCTAGACACACATAATAACATTGCATCTTCCTTGAGGTAAAGAACTAGGTGAGCATGTTTTGGACCAATGTCTTCTTATAGAAGATTGGGAGTATGATGCAGTAAGAACCCTTGTGGATTTAGGAATAGCTCAAATCCACGGTGTTGAAACTGGGAAGATATTGTTCAATCTCAGTCTCTAGGGACACAATGGAGGAGGAAGTCTTACAGGGCATCTAGGATTGTATACATAGGATCATCAAACATAAAGGATCCAAACACCTATGATGCAAGTTGGGACATCCAAAGTAAGAGTTTCCAACCACAATGAGCACAATGGTATCATCCCTTGTAAGCCTGACGGATCCTACTTTTTTACTTATCACCCGTTTATACCACAAATCCACGTATGTCTTGTGTCCCACAAGGCCATGTAGGGACTAAACAGCACTCTAGTAGGAGCTTCACATTCTTAGATCCTAAAGTTTTCCCTACCTAAGACACTTCTAGCGCAATTCTTGATCAAGTGGAAATGACACATTATTACCTCTTAGCCCACAGGCCCACCACCATGGTATAAGAAAACTCCACATTTCACAAAGTCCTCCCTGCACTTGGCTCATCTACTATGACCAATACGAGGGGATCATGAACTTCTTCATATCCACCATTCATCACATCTCGTTATAGTGCACCCATGGCACATTCATTTCCCAGAGTAAGTATGCTACAGACGCCTATTGTTGTGAGACCGATTGCACTTAATGCCCACATGATATATCACCTATTGGGCCACCATTAGGACACATGCCTTATGTTGCACTTGGCACATCTACTACGACCAATACGAGGGGATCATGAACTTCTTCATATCCACCATTCATCACATCTTATAGAATGCCCACATGACTATAGCACCTATTGGGCCACCATTAGGACACATGCCTTATGTGTTACACATCCAACTCCACCTCGATTTAGACCAATGTATCTTCTTGCAGTGCCGTGGGTTGCACCTATCGTGAAACACCACTTACGACCACATACCAAGTTGCTCTTGCACAAGATCTAGGAAGAGTGGTGGTAGCTGAAAGCATAGTATAGGTTATGAGATATGGGGGTTGACATAGTTGTAGAAAAGCCATCCAAATAGCCAAGCTAATTGAGAGATTCACTGGAGATGGTGATCCTAGGAGACATATCGAGGTATTTGATCAAGTGTTTGAGGGCCTAGGAGAACAAAATGAGGTTTCCAAGACATTTGGAAGCCAAACTTTTACACCTTCTTGCTAGCTTTCTTACCCTTAGTGCTCATGGTGGCAGCCCCTGCACAGTGGGACCCCTCTTATGAAGTTCTTACCCATACCCCCCAGAAGAAGAAGAGGTCTTCTGGCCACTGCTTCGAGGAATATGGGTAGCATTTGACTTAGCTTTCCAATTTGGGTGTGGCTTTCATAAAGCAGGTCATGGAGGGCCGCACAATACACATCTTCATGAAGAATACCCACAAGATTGAGCACAAATTGCTCTACTACACCAAACCTTGTTATCGGGTTGTATCAAACTTTGTTATTGTTGCCCCTTCTTGAGAAAATTGGGAAGCATCTAGCTTAGCTTTCCCATTTGGGCAAGTTTCTCATAAAGTAGGTCTTGGGGGGGCACACATTCCACATCTTCATGAAGAATACCTACAAGGTTGAGCACAAATTACTCTACTACACCAAACCTTATTATCAGGCTATAACAGACTTTGTTATTGTTGCCCACCTAGAGAAAATAGGGCTCAGTGGCTTGCCCACCCTGTAGCCCTCGGGATTCAACCTCCTTAATTACTTATACTTCATGGAAAGTTATGATGCCAACCATGCCACATAGTAGGTGCTAGACAATGAAGTCGTTCCACAAACTATACACCTAAGCGGCCTTGATCTCGTTCGAGATGCCCTCCAGCTTTCCTAAATTGAGCAACCATATTTCAGGTACAACAATGTTATGCACCACATGTGCGATGCCTACCAAGGGCCGAGAACTAAAGATGGAGTGGAGTGGCAACATATCTCTTGCCTTGAACTTGTTATGCCGATCATGGACCCTGGCTTTCCTCCTTAACACCCAGCTGGACTGATAGGTTCAACAGATGTAACCTATCCACATTAGTGAGTGTCCACTTGGGTGTCTTGTTTGATTGGGCTTAATATGTACACAAAGAGCTTCATTAGTCTGCTCAAATCCCTATAAAGATCTCGTAGAATCTCTCTCCTAACCAAGGTCATCTATCATGCTGTGGGAGCTGGGAGGAACTACCGCAACCCGTCTGCATACAAAGCAAAACCACCATTCTTCCCCTTATCATGGAACCCAGATCCTCTCCAACCTCTCCATCATCCAAACACCACCATGTCAATACCTAACAATAGGAGGAAGCCCTTAGACAAGCTTGTTATAGAGGAAGAGGCCCGACTAAAAGCTGCACAGGAGAAAGAAGACTGATGCAAAGCACAAGAAGAAGAATACATATGCTGCACAACCCAATTTTTTGATGAAAACCTTTTCAAAACCCTTAGCGTTGGAGGCCATCATTTCCCCTCTCCACCCCCCAATCTAGCGTTGGAGGAAGGACCCTCATCACGCTCCTCCTCTCAAAGGCACACCATGGATACCTTGCGCTGGGTCCACATTGGCTATTTTCAGTCCCAAGCCACATACTCGGAGGGCATGAGATCAACCCATGGTGCCATTCTAGATTTTGAACAAGGATTTCTCAACCTCACTTGCGAGCTAGTCACTTCCATGATAGATTATATGCAACGCTAGCAGTAGTAGGAACAAGTGATAGCTGCCCAATAATAGCAAATGCTTCTCGCGCTAAAGCGGACTAGTAGCAAACCTGGAAAAAAACCTCCAGGAAGCCACCCTTACTAACAAACACCTGCATGTGGCCCTAGAGGATAAAGAAGCCACCCTTACCAACAAACACCTGCATGTGGCCCTAGAGGATAAAGAAGCAACCCTCGCCATCATTCACAGAGCTCTAGCTTCAACTCCAAGCAGCTCAAGAGGCTAATTGTAAATGCCAAACATGCCCTTTCCCTCGCCTACAACGAAACCCAAGATCTCCGACATAGTGCTAAAAATGCAGAAGATGACTACAACCACCTTTGGCTTTCCTTCAATCAATACCAACAAGTGGCAGAGATAACATTAATTGAAATGGAGTGATCATATGCTAAGATTTGGGATAATCATTATGTTGATTAATCATGCAATTAGAAGGAAATCATACATAATGTATAAGTGATTTAGCCTTTCACCAAAGGATGGAAACAACCTTCCATAAGCCTAGGTTGAAAGCCATAAGGCTCCAAGAGTCATAACAACTGATATCCAAAGATATCAAAAGGTGTCAAAAGGTAAAAAAGATTACAACAATGATATTCCATGAGCCCCTTTTTATACTTGAGCCCATGACCAAGGTCCTACACCTATTCTAAAGGTGTTGCTCCATTACAAACCATCCCCTCCTATAATGATTTTATCCTTGAAATCAAAGAGTAGTCGTGCACCAAGAAAAGGCATATACAAGTGGCTATGTTGTACAAAAGCAAAAAATCACATCCATGACTGAATGTTGATGTAGCGGAAGACCCATACATGAATCATATGATCCCTAGAGTCAAATGGAAAGGATTAAGGGCTCTCATCATTGATGATGAGGCTATCTATGCAATCGCCTTGATCGAAAGGAAATTCGAGGCATGAAAAATCCAAGGTAATGGTCCCACGATAATCTGGTGCAAATGGAGAGGATAAGGAACCACTGTTGACGATGATGAAGCTAATCGAGTATCCTCTAGGATCAAAAAAGAATTTATGGTATATATCTCGAACCATCAAAGCTAAGATGGTAGTAGCTCCTAGGTTGAAAGAAAAGCTCAACTCCAAAGTTGTAGTAATGGTAGCTCCTCGATCAAAAGGATAATCACCCATGTCGATGACATATCTCGCTATACCTCTGAGTGGGTCAAATGGAGAGCCAAAGTGTAGACCATCTAACCATGGAATAAATGTGTGACCACCTGGATCAAAAAAGGAAGCATCCAAGCTGCTCCTCGATGGCCACCAAAAATATCATCAAATCCATGGTCCAAATAACTGCTCAGGTGAGAATCTAGATGTGATGCATGTAAATTCCCATAATGCGTCACATAATCAGATACCATGCATCCCAAATGACATATACTACATCCAAAAGTAAATGCCTTGGCTCCAAAGAAAAAGGATCGTGTTAACACCTATGGGAGCCAAATGAACATAGCTCAAGGTTGGCCTCATGTAGAGGAAAATGTGAACCCATGCCATCCTCCCATGTAGCACCAGTTGTAAGGTTTCCCACTTCCAAAATAGGGGAAACACTTAAGATAGCCTAATAAGTCTTAACTTCGAGAAAATTTCCACTCTCGTCGGTTTCGACACCTTGACCATGCAGAGATTCAAGGATACGATTTGTAGGTAAGACCTAGTCCTACCTACTCTCGTCGGTTTCGACACCTTGACCATGCAGAGATTCAAGGATACGATTTGTAGGTAAGACCTAGTCCTATCCCACAGGGGAAGCGTGGTCTTTTAAAGATCTAATTACTTATAGGGTAAATGATCATAATCTGGGAAACTACTAATCTTGATTTCCTAGAGACAACGCTTTTTTCCTCATCCGTGCAAGGCCGAGCCGCTGGCCTAGTCTTCTAGAATAGAGTTGCCCAAGAATCTCTTTATCTAGCATAGGGCTTTCACTTAATCTGTTGGAAAGCTACCTGACTAATTGGGTCCACCCGTCCGTAGGATGGTACCGTCGGGGCATTCCATCCTCCTTCTTTCCACCCTACTCACGTGTCAATTTGTTTTCTAATTAATCCTACCACACTGTTTGACATAAATAAACATGTTCCGTAATTAAGACCCTTTCACAAGGTTTGTTAAAATAGCCTCTTTCCATAATAAAATAATACCAAAGATAAGATTTATATAAAACAAGTTTATGCAAGAATCAATTCTATACAAGCCAAACCCGCTCTCTTATTCTTTTCCTTTATAATGCCGATGATCTAGAATTTGGCCTTGCAGCCTCTACATGCTGGGCAAAACCCTACGGAGGCTCCATCGCTTGATCCTCCCATCACTCAGAGGGATGTCTACGTGCTAGGGTGGACTTTTACACCGCACTAGCCGGTGCCCTTAGAATTAGACATCATCACAATCACTGGCCTCAATCGACGAACCTCATTCTGCCAATGGTATGAGGGATACCATGGGTCGAGCTCAGGCTTTGCTAACGACGCTGCCTGGCTATACCAGCATGGAAACGGAGTTAGCGTCGAAGCCAGGAAAAAAAGACATGTACTCTTTCTCTGAAAGATAGCAATTTGAATACAAACCATTGATTACAAAAAATACAATAGAACTTCAAATAGTAGCTTCATAGAATTTCTAACATTTTTTCAAAGAAAAAGATACGCATCTTCTTTCTTGATTTATTGACATTAATATTAAAGAGAAACTCTTTTTAATTGATAACCAAGCTAACTAACCACCATTCCCTTGTGGAGCTTGCACAACGGGAGGGTTGGAGCCGCATTAGGAGCATCTTCTCTAATCTCATTGTGAAGAGACTTACAACCAGCCCTCACACGGGTGGGCGCGGGGGGGGGGGGGGGGGGGAGAGGAGGGGAAGAGTTAAGGACAACCTTTCCTCACAAGGGTGGGGTGATTAAGAATGGGCTTATATGAGAGTAGGCTGATTAGGAGGTGCTGAGAGGAAGGCTACAAAAGGGACAGCTATAGGTAGTGCAGCGAGTATAGTACGCAGGCGTAAAAGGGCGGTACGGATTGGCGGTATGACTTTGAGCATGGTGTAATTTACGCGTAAAGGGGTGCTAGCCATGGAGTACCCCGAGGTTTATATAGCTGTAGGGTACGGGTGCAGGTACTGAGCAAAGTACGGTTGAAAGGACATTGTACCATCAAAGTGTACCGACGATTAGTGGTCTGCATGGACCTGGGGAAAGGTATGGTGGTGGTGCACAGGCAAAGGTGTGGTACGCATGTACCCTTTTGGTCAGAGGCAGCATGGATGTCCACATGGCGGTACGTGTGGACCATTCAGTGTGGGTGGTCGGCCTTTGGTCCTTACATTTGGGGTGCCGGCCTCGATTTGCATGCCCACCCGCCCACGGGGGGGAAAATTGTTTTTCAGCAAAAATGTTTGGGATGTTCCCTTGGTCATTGGGGTGTAGACCGTCCGTCAATCGGATGCCCGATCATGCATTTATTAAGGTTTAAAGGTCATCGTTTTTAAAACTAAAAATAACTAAAATTCACGTATAAGCTTGATCCGATGTCCGTTTTGGATGCTATAAAACCCTATAATAGGGTAAAATCGCACGTAGATTCCAAATTTGACTTGAAATTTGAAGATTCTAAGTGAAAATGTCTCATTTAAAAAAATTACTGATTTTTACACCATAAAAACTCATAAATTCATCTTTTATAGGGACATTTCTTTATTAATGAAGATGGGAATGTTACATCCTTCCCCCCTTAAGGAAATCGAGATGTTCTCATCTTGTCTTCATGAATTGGGGATATTCCTTTAAGAGTGTAGCTTCATCTTCCCAAGTTGCATCCTCTTCAGGGTAATCTTTCCACTATACTAGATGTTCTACAAGAGTTCTATTTACAGAGTTGCCTTTCTCTAGAATCTATGATCCTATTGGGCTGTAATTCAAGGACTCCTTGAGTAGGGATTACAACTTGGTCATCATCAAGAATATGATCGAGACTGGGTACATAAGGCTTTAACAAACTTTCATGAAATACATTGTGGATTTCTTATACGGGCTGGGAGGTGGAGTTTATAAGCACTTTTTCCTAGACAATTGATAACTCTATAGGGACCACAATACCTAGGGCTGAGCTTCTTATATTTCCCAAGTGATAGAGAACTATGTTTGGGTCGCACTCTTAGGAAGAACTTTGTCTCCTTCCTTGAAGATCCTTTTAGACCTCTTAGTGTCAGCATAATGCTTTTGCTGATCTCAAGCAGCTTTAATATCCTTTTGGGTTACCTTGGTCTGTTCTTCCATCTCTTTGAGCATTTTCCTGGATGCTTCAATGCTTATGGTTGGATCAGAGAAATTTAGAGGAGATAAGCATTCTTGCCCCATAGAGTGCTTTGAATGGTGACATTCCTATGCTCTGATGATAAGATGTGTTGTAGGCAAATTCTACAAGAGTGTGAGACCCCTTTGCCCCCTCCGCACATCGAATTCCCGATTGCTAGCAGAGCAGAAGTAGCTTCCTCTTGCACGGGGCAAGATTTCCCACTTGGGACCTCGCCCTCGAATGTCCGGACACGAGACTAATCTGGTGGTCATTCCGAAACCGAAACCGAAAAAATTTTCCTTGCTCGGAAAACGGGGACGATTCCACCTTTTTGATTTTCTTGACGAAGTTTCTAACGGGTTCAAAATTATGTTGCCATATATATATAGGCAGTGATGTGTGTGAACACACTTAGGACCGCCGGGGCACTTTTTCCCTCTCTAGGAGGTTTTTTCCCCCGGCTTGTATATATGCCCATCCTTCTAGGGCTAACTTATCTTTTGTACATTGACACAATCTAATACACTTTGTGTTGTGTGCATTCTTGCTTCTTCTTCTACAAGCTTTATGTGCTTTCCTGCAACCCTAATTCCAACAATTGGTATCAGAGCAGGCATCGGCTCCTAGGGCTACGCCGCTGGCACCCTCCGACTCACGTTCTCCGATTGAGGTGAGCTTTCACGAGCGCTTGCAGGTCCCTATACTCTGCAAATTAGCTCGAAGGTTTCGTGTTCTCAGAATTTGCATCTGAGGTCATTTCGGGCTCCGTTTTAGCATTTCAAGTACTGCACAGGTGTTTTCGTCATTTTCTGCAGAAATTTTGACAGTGCAGTTTTTTGCAAAACAGGCATACGTATTCTATTGTGAACCGTGCTACATAGCACAAGTTGTTTTCTGTTCAGTCTTTGCTTCATTACTACAGGGAGCTTTTGCATCAGTTTCAGTCAGTGGCCATGGCTGATAACAGCAATGATGTATTTCGCATGTTGTTTGCTGAAGACATACTGGATGGAGACAGCAACTACCCACTTTGGGCATACATGATGCAGCATGTTTTGGTTGTAAAAGGAGTGTGGAACATTGTGCAGGGTATGGATGTACGTCCAGGTTTTGTGGATGTAGGATCTGTTGAGGATGTTGCAGGTTCTAGCAGCTCTACTATTGCTGCTGTTTTACCCACTGCTGAACAAGCTCGTTGGGATGGTAAAGATGCACAGGCTCATGCCTTGATTGCACTTTCTGTCAAACGTAACATCACCCCACATATTCGTTCAGCTAAAACAGTAAAACAGGCTTGGGATATTCTAGCTGGTTTGTATGCAGGTCGTAACGAGGCAAAAATCGCTTACCTGCATAAAGAGCTAGAATTGAAGATTATGCAAGAAGATGATAACATGAATGTTTTTCTTGCTGAGATTAAAGATCTCAAAGAACAGTTGATTTCTGTAGGTGAGATTATTCTTGATCATTCTCTTGTTGTGCAGACTGTTCTTGATGCTTTACCTGAGACATATCAGACTTTTGCGTCCACATGGAGACTTCTTAATGAGGACAGACCTGATGCTGTCAAGTATGATACTTTAGTCAACAAACTCTTGCAAGAAGCGCAGTCCAGGAAAAACAGGGCCAGGCAGCGTGCAGTTGATCAAGCATTTATTGCTGCCCAGCAGTAGAGAAGAAGTGGTAAGGCAGTCCCTTCCACTGTTTCTTCTCCTATTAGTAGGTCTGCAACTTCTTCTCCTTCCACAGGTAGCAACAATAAGTCTGAGAAGGCTCTTGATAAAGGCAAGAAAAAGACCAGGTGCAACTGTTGTAAGGCAAATGATCATGTCATTAAGAATTGCCCTAAGCTAAAGGCTAAAGAGGCAAAGAAGAAAGAGTCAAATGCAGCCACAATAGCGGATGCTTCTACAAATGCAGATTCTGCAAATGTTGTGCAGGATATAGAATGGGCGTTTAGCGTGTATTGCCAGTATGACCCATCTGTACATGATGCATGTTTGGCAGTTTCTGTTGACTCTCATGTTTGGTATTTTGACAGTGGTGCTACAAAGCACATTACCTCGCATCGTGATATGTTCACTTCTCTTGAGGCTGTCCCTAATGGGAATATTGTCACATGTGCCAATAATGCTTCTTACCCAATGAAGGGCATTGGTAAAATTATGCTTACTGCTGCAAATGGCAGCGCTTTCACACTTTCAGATGCTTTGTATGTGCCAGGGATAAAGAAGAATCTATTGTCTGTCTCTGCGCTTGCTAGACTTGGACTTGTAGTCAAATTTGTGGATGACAGATGTACTGTTCATGATTTGACTTCTAGTGATACGATTATTGTATCTGGCACCTTGTTTCGTGGGCTGTATAGGCTCAATTCTTATGACAAGTGTGTGGAAGATTCAGCAAATGCAGTTTCTGATGAAAAGGCAGTTTCAGATGCAAAACTATGGCATGCTCATTTTGGTCATCTGAACTTTGCTAGTTTGCTGCGTTTGCAAAAATTTGATATGGTTACTTCATTGCCCCCTCTTGAGGCACCATTGAAACATGTTTGTGAAGGCTGTATTTTGGGCAAAATACAGCGTTCTGCGTTTCCAAAGGATGGTTCTGTGCGGGCCACTCGCAAATTGCAACTTGTACATAGTGATGTATGTGGGCCTATGCAAACTCCGTCATTTGGTAAACACTTGTACTTCGTGACTTTCATTGATGATTACTCAAGGCATGCATGGGTATATCCACTAAAGGCAAAGTCCGAAGTTTTTTTGTGCTTCAAACAGTTTTTACTTATGGTTGAAAATGTATCGAATTGTAATGTGGGCACCCTCCGTTCTGATCGAGGGGGGGGAGTACATGTCTAAAAAAGAGTTTGATGCATTTTTGGCTACTCGTGGGATAAAACACCAATGTACAGTGCCGTATACCCCTCAGCAAAATGGTGTTGCTGAGAGGAAAAACAGGTCACTTATGGAGATGGCACGATGTATGGTCAAGAGCCAAGCGTTGCCACATGCGTTTTGGCTTGAGGCTGTCATGTGTGCTGCATATGTACTCAACAGGTGTCCCACTAAGGCCTTGCAATCTATTACTCCATATGAAGCTTGGCATGGCAGGAAGCCTTCTATTGGTCACTTGCGTGTCTTTGGTTGCTTGGCCTATGCTTTAGTGCCTGTGCAACAATGCAAAAAATTGGATGATAAGGCTGTCAAATGCATTTTTGTTGGTTACAGTGCTGAGAGCAAGGGTTACAGATTGTATCATCCGCAGTCAAAGCGTATCTTGATTAGTCGAGATGTTGTTTTTGTGGAAGATGCTGTGCAGCCTTTGTTATCATGTACCAAAGAGACAGGTGTGAGCTCACGGGATGTATTTGATACATCCCGTGAGCTCACGGGATTGTATCATCCACAGTCAAAGCGTATCTTGATTAGTCGAGATGTTGTTTTTGTGGAAGATGCTGTGCAGCCTTTGTTATCATGTACCAAAGAGACAGGTGTGAGCTCACGGGATGTATTTGATACATTGTTGCCTCTATTTACAGGTGGGAGTTCAAATGTAAGTCCTAATGAGGCAAATATTCAGCCTATGCAGATTTCAAACGACATCATAGATCAGCCTATTTCTGATGTAGATTTACAGGTGGGAGTTCAAATGTAAGTCCTAATGAGGCAAATATTCAGCCTATGTAAATTTCAAACGACATCATAGATCAGCCTATTTCTGATGTAGATTTACAGGATGTAATTCATGAGGATAGGGCTGAAAATGAGCAGGCTAGAGGTATGCCAAAATGGCTGGTGCAAACCTTGCGTGATAGTAAGATTGATGCACCTATGACTAGTCGTACTCGTTCAGGTTTTCAGCATGCCTCTTATACATCAGATTGTTATGCTTTCGCTGTGTCTAGTATGTGTGAAGAGGAAGAACCTCTTTCATTTGATGAGGCACAAAATTCAAAAAATTGGTTGGCTACAATGCAAAGTGAATATGATGCTATAATGAAGAATGGTACATGGTCTTTGTGTGATTTGCCTATTGGTAAAAAGGCCATTGGATGTAAGTGGGTTTTTAAGTTGAAACGAAAGCCAGATGGCAGTGTTGATCGCTATAAGGCTAGACTTGTTGCAAAGGGTTATGCTTAAGAAAAGGCATTGATTTTGATGAGACCTTTGCTCCCACTTGTCGTATGACTACCATTCGTAGCATTTGTGCATTGGCAGCTCATAATGGTTGGAATGTACATCAGCTGGACATAAAGACTGCGTTCTTGAATGGAGATTTGCATGAGGAGGTGTATGTATCGCAGCCTCGTGGTTTTGTTCAAAGAGGGCAGGAAAACAAAGTGTGCAGGCTGAAAAAGGCTTTATATGGTTTAAAGCAAGCTCCACGCGCTTGGTATGAAAAGATACATGCATATTTGACTGCACATGGTTTTCAGAATAGTCCAACAGAAAGCACTTTGTATGTTAAATGTGTGGATGGTGTACATCTAATCATTGCTCTCTATGTCGATGACATGCTGCTCATAGGACCAAATGAGAGTCATATTGCTGATTTTAAGGCTGATTTGAATGTCTCTTTTGAGATGTCAGATTTGGGGCATTTGCATCATTATTTGGGGATACAATTTAAGCAGTGTGATGGAGGTATTGCTTTGTGTCAGACAAAGTATATTGAGACATTGTTGCGGAGCTTTGGCCTTGAAGACTGCAAGCCTATTGCTACTCCAATGGAGACAGGTTTGAAGTTGAGTCTTCATGATACTGGAGATCACTTTGATGTCACACTCTATCAGACAGCTGTTGGTTGCCTCATTTATGTATGCATTACGAGGCCGGACATTCAGTTTGCAGTCTCACAGGTGAGCAGGTTTATGCATAGCCCAGGGTCTCAGCATTGGAAGGCAGTTAAACGCATCTTTCGCTACTTGAGTGGCACCATACATCTTGGGTTGTTTTATCCCAAGGGGGGATCGTTGCCGCCAGATTTACATGCTTTTTCGGACTCAGATTGGGCTGGTTGTTATGACACAAGAGTGTCCACAAGTGGTTTTTGTTTCATGCTCGGTAGCTCATGCATATCTTGGTTGAGCAAGAAGCAACCTACTGTGGCCACTTCTAGTTATGAAGCTGAGTACAAGGCAGCTTTCACAGCTACGGTTGAGTGTGTGTGGCTCAGACGGCTTATGGCTGACTTGGGTGTTGGACAGGAGTCTGCCACCTCTATCTTCACTGACAGTCAGAGTGCATTGGCAGTTGCGAGAAACCCAATTTTTCATGCTCGCACAAAGCACATTGAGGTGCATTATCACTATGTCAGGGAGAGACTCTCAGCAGGAGAGATCAGCTTGGCCTATGTGCCAACACAGGACAACCTCGTCGATCTTTTCACAAAGGCGCTTCCTCGTGAGAACTTCGAAGCTTTCCGCAAAGCTTTGGGCTTGCTCCCCTTTGTGGACTGATCTACTTCGGGCATGGCACTCCCCTATACATGAGTGTCAACTCTCGTTCACACCATCACTCCCAGGGGAGATTTGTTGCCATATATATATAAACACCATATTGGGGAATATGGGAATTTTCTACAAGTTTGGGACACGTGGTCAAAAGTTTGGATTAACCATAACTTGAACACCACTAATCCAAAATGAGCGCTTTATAGCTCTTTAGATTCCATTTTTCAAGCGCTTTCCAATGATAGGTCATATGATAGGGTTTTGAGAAACTTACAAACATGTTATCCATGTCCCCTTTTTTAAGTATTCAAAAATGGGAATTGGAAAATTCCCAAATTCACTAATATGGTGTTTATAGGCAGTGATGTGTGTGAACACACTTAGGACCGCCGGGGCACTTTTTCCCTCTTTAGGAGGTTTTTTCCCCCGGCTTGTATATACGCCCATCCTTCTACTAGGGCTAACTTATCTTTTGTACATTGACACAATCTAATACACTTTGTGTTGTGTGCATTCTTGCTTCTTCTTCTTCAAGCTTTGTGTGCTTTCCTGCAACCCTAATTCCAACAGATTAAACTATCCTTCATCTGATTAAACTAGATATAGAAGGAAAACTATCACTAACTTAATTTGAAGAAATCAACGCTTTTTCCTAACCAAAATCAGGCACAGTCGTTGATCTAATCATCTGAGGAAATCAACGGTTTTTTCCTAACTAAAATCAGGCACATCCGTTGATCTACTCATTTGAGAAATTCTTCAGGGTTTTATTTAACTACTCAAATTCTAAGCGTATTCCTATTATTTCAATTTAATTATTAAAACTCCACTGATTCCAGCCTAACTCCATCCGACCCATGGGTTAGCCAACCACTGGAATCAGTAGAACCAGACAATTACTCACCCATCCATAATTGAATGCCTTTCTTAACTTTTGCTTTCTAATATAGATACACACACACTCCTCATATAAAATAATCCATTGACAAATAGTTATTGGTTAAAGATATCATTACTCAAAATTTCCATCCAGCCCCAGTATCACTCTGGACTCTCCATTGAGACCCACTGGTCAGCAACAACGAGATCTAGTAATAGATTACAATAATCATTTCGTCATCATACATATCTTCCATGACATACGCATGGGTGTCCTAGGCATTGCGATCCCATGCATCACCTAGTCAGAACCCTCCAGGATCCTCCTTAGGTGTCCTGGCAGTTCACTTAGGGACGCTTTGTCGGTCCTTGCCCATCGTACCGGAAGCACACCATTTTTCAACCATACCAAGGCTAGTCCGGCTTTTTCGCGTGAGCAATTCTTTGAACACTCCCCCTGCCAGCTGTTACAACCGAGCTTCCCTTAGAAAAACATAAACCAAATGCTCCCTCTAGCATTCTGGTGTAAGACAGTCCTTTAAGAAAATAGGGCTTCTATGCAAGTTTTCACTTTGATTTTCTTTTGAATACAATGAGTATTTCTTGATTTAGTATCCCCAAAACTTCTTGAATGGAATTTTGAATTTCATACCATAATTCCTCGAATTCTGCAACCTTGATCCACAGATCAACTCGAAGGGTCTCAAACTTAGTTTCAAATTTGGCATGAGTTTTGAGTGTATTTTTCTAAACTGGTCACATCTTCTTACCTTGAAACTGACGAAAGAGTTTGGTCTTGGTCATAGTCTGATTCAAGGTTCGAGTCAGATAAGATTTTCCCTAAAGTAATTTTCTCGAAAAGGTTTGATAATTTAGTTACTATTTTACCAAATTTCTTTCTTTGAATATACATTTAACTGATTTCTAAATTAGTTACAAATTCCAATGAGGAATAAATTAATCATTTATCTAAATATTTCGATCTCGATAGGTTTCGTGAATTTTCTTTTTACAATCGGTGTGAATATAAAATGATAGAAATTTCTCTCTGCGAGTATTTAATTATTCATTTATCAAATACTCATAGGATTTAAACATAGAATTTAAGAGAATTCTAATATTGATATAAAAATTCTTTATGCATCTATTTATGCGTAAAAATCAACTTTAATGGAAATAACACTTTTATAAAAAGAAAAACCTTTTATGCATCTATTTTTGCATAAAATCAATTTTAATAGGAATACCACTTTTAAAATAAAAAGAATTTCTTTATGCATCTATCTATCCATAAAAATCCATTTTTATAAGAATAACACTTTTATAATAAATTCCTTTATGTATCTTTCTATGCATAAAAATTAAACTTTAATAAGAATAACACTTTTATAATAACAAAATATCCTTTATGCATCTTTCTATGCATAAAAATTAATTTTAATAAGAATAACACTTTTGTAATAAAAAAATATTCTTTATGCATCTTTCTATGCATAAAAATCAATTTTAATAAGAATAACACTTTTGTAATTAAAGAAATTCCTTTATGCATCTTTCTATGCATAGAAATCAATTTTAATGAGAATAACACTTTTATGATAAAAATTTCCATTATGCATAAATTTAATGAGAATAACACTTTTATGATAAAAATTTCCATCATGCATCTTTTTATGTATAAATTTCAATTTTAATGAGAATAACACTTTTATGATAAAATTTTCCATTATGCATCTTTCTATGCATAAAAATCAAATTTTATAATTAATATCAGTGATATCCATGCATATTCATAGGTGAATATGTACATGGAGTAATTATAATATTTCTTTTAGATGCAAAAATATTGGGAATTACTCTTTTGGAAAAACATAAAAACAAACTTTCTTTTTTACAAAATTCTGGAAAATTTTTCCATAACCTCCTTTGTATGGCTGACCATTTCTCATTTTTATCATTCTATTTTAACTTAAATTAACCCAAATTAGATTCATAGAACTCTAATCTATATAATTTTCTAAATTCAAGAGAGTAAACAATAAGAAGAGTTTAATTAATCTCTTAGTTAATCTTTCTAAGATTAAGAAAGGTTAGAATGTAAAGAAGAGAAGGGGGTGGCCATTTCATCAAGGCGGCATAGCATTTGAATTTAATTCAATTAAATTCAAAACATAAAAATAAAGAAAACCATAGATTTCAATTAACTGCAAAACATAAAAATCAAGAAAACCATAGATTTGAAATTTGTAAATAAGTAAGAGAATTAGCTTACATGAAGCTTGTAGGCCAAAATAGGTAGAAACAAGATTTTTTATTATTCTGAAAAGGGGATTCATTATAGGGGAAGAAACTGGACATCTTGAGGGGCTGGGGAGGAATCTTACAAAGAGGAAGGTTTTGAATCCATCTTCTTGGTTCCCATCCACAATATTCTCTGAGAATGTCTTCAATTACTTGATTGACTCTCTTAGTCTGGCCATCAGTCTCTGGATGATAAGCTATGCTAACGCAAAGTTGAGTGCCCAAGGCTTGAAATAAAGACTGCCAAAACTTTGAAGTGAAGTCGGAATCCCAATCACTTACTATCCTCTTTGGGAGACCATGAAGTTTGAAGACTTCCTTGATGAATAATCGAGTAACATCAGCAACTTTGAAGGTCTTCTTTGTTTTGCTGGTATAAGATGAGCTACTTTCGTAAGTAAGTCCACTACCACTAGAATGGAGTCATATCCTCCTTATACAGTGGGCAGACTTGTGACAAAATCCATACTAATGCACTTCCACTTCATTTGGGGAATATCCAAGGGTTGAAGTTTCCCAGGCATCTTGACCCTTTCAACTTTGATCCTTTGGCACATGAAAGACATTGCTTCAAGTACCGAAGGATATCATTTTTCAAGCATGCTCAATGAAAGCTCTTCCTTACGGCATTTCATGTTTTTGCATAGCCTGGGTGCCCTGCAGAGCAGGACTATCATGAGGTTTGTGGAGGATTAGTTTCTTTAAAGCTGGATCCTTGGGGATACATAGCCTAAGATTGAAGTAGAGGCTTCCTTCATGAGTGGAGTATCCCTTGATTAGATTCTTCTCCTTCTCTGAAATTATCCCTTCTTCTAGTAACTTCACTATCTTTTGATAATCTTGATCATTAGATGAGACTTCCTTCACCTTGACCAGTATGGGATCATTTGGCATCGAAATCGCACTTAAGAAAGATTTGTGTGGCTAAGTGTATTTGCTACCACATTATCTTTCCCAGGGAGGAATTTGATGTCAAAGTCATATTCTTGTAGGATTTCAATCCATCGCCTTTGCCGACATGTTGAGGTTAGGCTGGGTGAAGATCCACTTTAGACTTTTGTGGTTAGTTTTTACAAGCTGGAATTTTCCCCCCAAGAGATAATGTCTCCATAATTTGAGGCAATGAACAACTGCTAAGAGCTCCAAATCATGAGTGGCATAATGTGCTTCATATTGCTTTAGCTTGCAAGAAGTATAAGTGATTGGTCTTCCTTCTTGGCCTAAGACACCACAAAGAGCTAGTCACACAAGCCATGCTCTCTGATACCATAAAAAGAATATGGGAGAGATTTAAACCCTAGTAAGCAAACACACATACACAAGAGAGAGAAAGACACAAGAGAGAGATGGATGGCTGAATTTTCTTCTATCTTCTTCTTCTCTACTCAACCAATCTAACATAAAGATAAAAGTACACATTATATGGGTTAGTACTCAACTATTACAACATACAAGGGTCAGTCCATTATATGGGTTAGTACTCAACTACTACAACATACAAGGGTCAGTCCATAATGTGAACCCGACTAAATGAGCTAGCGCTAGAACTGTGCCAGTCTCTAGTAAAATCCAAAATGGCTGTCACATAGCCTATCATCCCACTGGCACCATATCACCTATAATCTCACCAACCATGCCAGTGGGGTGGAGATGCAGAAGCTATCACCCAGGCGGGTCATCAATGTCCGCCGTAGCACTAGTTAAGCTTGATATCGCAACAGAGACAACAATATTACTGCTTAGAGAAACTTGATTACAAAAAAATCTGATAATGGCGTCAACCCACTCGTGTGCTTTGGGTAAGGAGCTTTGATAGTGATCTAGAAAGACTCTGAATAGAGGATTCTTGCTAATAAGAATGCTTGAACACAATGAACTTTATGATTATAAAGTTCCACAAATCCTCCCATATATAGTACCCCATATGGTAGGTTGGTCATCATCTGACCTATAACCAAATGTATCCACCCTCGACAAGATCTATGTACTATGCACTATGAAACCCAAGTTTAATTTTTGCAAACACCTAGGTGAAAGAAATGAATGGGTATTGCCACAAGCAATCAAAAGTAGGAATGGCTTACCGCAATGAATGGCTGGGGTTTGGATTACACCAAGTTGTTGAATTCAGACCTTGGTGTTCTACCACCGCATGGACGGTGGCACGCTCTTCTTTAGCCATTTCCAAGGTCGGTTCTTCACTTATAGTACATGCAATTCTAGCATCTGTTCCTCCACAGCCTCTGCCATGTCCACCGCCTCTGGAACCTTGGTGGATAGGGGTTCCATAGCCTTGATTTCCTTTTCCACCTTGGGGAAACGATGTTACCAACTTGGGACAGTTGGCCCTAAAGTGTCCCGGCTCATTGTATTCAAAACAGAGAGGGCCTTCTCTAGAAGAAGCAACATATAAGGGAAGTTTGGTTGCAACAGCTGGCAGGGAGTGTTCAAAGGATGGCTCACGCCGCAAAAACTTGCCCAGGTCTTGACCAGCCTGGGTATGGTGAAAAATGGTGTGCTTCCGGTACGATGGGTGAGGGCCGACGAAGGGGTCCCCGAGTGAAGTGCCAGGACACCTAAGGGGGATCTTGGATGGTTCTAATAAGGCGATGCACGGGCTCGCGGTGCTTAGGACACCCATGCGTATGTCGTGGAAGATATATATATGTATGATGACGAGAAAATTATTGTAATCTATTGCTGGATCTTGTTGCTGACCTGCTGGTCTCAACGGAGAGTCTAGAGTGATACTGTTTTGTGAGAAACAAGGATTGAATGGAAATTTTGAGTTATGACATCTGTAACCAATAATTGTTTGTCAATGGATTGTTTGTCAATGGATTGTTTTAAAAGTTAAAGTTTAAAGAGGAGTGTGTGCGTATCTGTATTCTAAAGCAAAAGTTAAGAAAGGCATTCAATTATAGGTGGGTGAGTACTTGTCTGGTTCTACCAATTCCCATTAGGAAGTGAATGGGGTCTTCTTGGGCCCTTTAATTTGCCCAAGCCTAATCAAGGTGATTAAGGAATAGCCAAATGGGGGGTTGCCATGTGGACTGAAATGTTGGGTTTGTAAGAGAGGTGTAAGAGTGGTCAAAGGGTGCACTTTTTCCCCCAAAAAGGGGAGGAGGCAATTTTACAATTTTCGGACCTCCATAACTTCTACATACAAGCTCCAATTTGAGCGGAGATTATAGATCCGTGATCTACGCATCAAGAGCTTTCCATAGATATGTTACATGATATGGTTTTGTCTGCTAGATTTTAAATTCCATTTTTTTCCCAAAATTCAAATTCGAATAAAGTAGCCGTTTTGAAGCTTCTAATTAGAAAACGTTCTTCTTAAGAGAAAAGGTTTGACTCCTTAAACTGCCAAATAAAAGGGCCCAAGAAGCCTTCTATTGAGGTCCTAATGCACTGGTTGGGCTGTGGCTAACCCATGGGCCGAGGCTGGAATCAGTAGAGTTTTAATAATAAAATTGATCAATAGAAATACGCTTAGGACTCAAGTAGTTAATTAAAAGCCTGAAGACTTCTCTGATAAATAGATCAACGATGGTTGTGCCTGATTCAATTAGGAAAAAAGCATTGATTCCTTCAAGTTAAGTCTGTAATAGTTTCCCTTCTATCTGATTTAATCAGATGAAGGTTAGTTCAGTATCTTGACCTTGTTAGAGAAATTCGTTAAGAAAATAAAAAATGGTGAAATCGTCTCTGTTTTTTTGGGCAGGGGAAATTTTCCCAGTTTCGGTTTTCGGAAAGACCACCAGCTTAGTCTCGTGCTCGGACATTCTAGGGCGAGGCCTCGAGTGAAAACCTTGCCCCGCGCAAGAGGAAGCTACTTCCGCTGCTACCATTTGGGAAGTCAGTGCGTAAGGGGGGCAGTGGGATCTCACAGTTGGTATGAGAGCCCTGTTGTAAATTTACGTAACAGCAACAGAAATTCCTTAAATTTTAAAAGTAAATTTGGGAAATAATGTTTTCACTTGTTAATATTATGTTGAATGAACTTCAAAAATTGAAAACTCATAAATTGAATTGGAAATTTATAGATGGATACCCCGAATCTATCTGGCATTCCTGAACTCTCCCAGAGTCAGGATATGATAGCCTTTGCATTCGAGCACCTCATCAACTCAGCTACGACCCGAGTAAGCAGAGTGAGACTCGCACATCATTTTGAGAGTCTTTACTTTCCTGATCGTATTGAGCGATGTCGGTATATGTGGTTCTTTGGAGGACGATGTATTAATGTCAGTACCAGTCAGCGTCAGAGGCTCAGGCAAAATATTTCCTTAGAAATGATTCTAATAAGGCTAGGGCTTGTTGTTCAGCATGTTCAACTCTTTGATCATTCACCCAAGAACTTCAGAATTTCATGCCGAGTTTTTAGGCTTCTTAGCCGCTTTATCCCTAGAAGTAGAATTACTGCACCTCTTTTTGTAATGAATCATGTGTACCATGGCATGTCTCCTTCGCAGTTTCGCTTCTTATGCATATATGATTAAGGCAGTGATTTTGGGAGCCGTGATGCTCTATGTATATATCGAAAACTTTTGATAATAAACGATGTTTTACAAAAAAATTCCAAATTGTTTTCATGATTGTGAGTGGTTAATACAATTATCAGAGTAAGTCTTGTTTCATGAAGTATGATGAAATAATTATCTGTTTAAAGAATAAATTGTAAAAATTAAATAATCATAAATCTGTTGTCAAAGTTAAGTTGACAAAAATCTCATTTTGTCAGAGTCATGAGGTGCGTGGCTCGTGCAAGGCAACCGTATTCTCTAACCGATGACGAAGAGTTAGATCCGGATGTTCAAACATCCCTACATAGATCCCAACCTGGTCCCTTCAAGGGTGAAGGGGAGCAGTTAGGTGAAGTAGTGGAAAAGTGGATTTGAGGCAATGGAGAAATACTTTGATGTAACTGGCTACAATGAGAGAAGCAAGATGGCTCTCGCCAGGTTAAAGATTGTGGAAACAGCTAGGGTCACTTAGAGGAACCACTGTGAGACTAACCGTCTTGACCGAAATACCCAGACCTGGACCGATGTTAAAGCTTACCTCAGAAAGAGGTTTTATCCTCAAGGCTTACTTGAAACTAAAATGAATGAGTTCTTGGAACTAAAGCAGGATAGCTGGACAATTGAAGAGTACCATCAGGCTTTTGCCCTTCTCCTTAAATATTCCCCGCAATCGGATGAAGAGCAGCTGATGGCCAGATTCATTCGAGGAATGAACGAGCCATTAGACACCTTAGTGAAGAATGCCAAACCTATCTTAATGGCCGAAGCAGTAAGAATGGCAAAGGAGTTTGCCAAAGCCTTTGTAGTTAAGGTCCCGCGCCAAAGCCTGCACCATCTAATTTTAAAAGATTCCAAACCCCGGGAAGTACTTCAAACTTTCCTCCCCCCAAAGAGACAGCAAGGCCCAAATCAAAATCAGGATACTGGGAGATTCAGAAGTGAAGGAAGACCCTTCCCACCACAGAACACTTTCTCAAGAGCCCCACCTCTTTCAAGGATTCAAAAGGGATGAGCTCAAAAGTGAGAACCGGTGTTTTGGATGTCAGGGTTTTGGTCACTAGCTAAAAGATTGCCCATGTCAAGGGGATAGGGAAGTCAAGGACGAGCGTGAGTGTAGAGACCAGCCCCTTCCTATCAGTCAAATCAGGGTCCATCTCATCAAAATCAAGGCAATCCTAGGAGAACTCCAACTCAGCCATCTGCCTCTGTCTAGAGTAGCCTCAGAACTCCTTCCTAGAACTGGGGCAACCAAAGAGAAAGAGTTTCACCTTAGACTACAGCAGCCAGAACAGTCACAATAGCAGAAGTAGTGGAAGAGGTAAGAGGACAGATTTATGCAGCAATTGAAAACCAAGGAACAAATTGCCAATTCTCCGTCATCCATACTCCAGCTGAGTATTAGGGTAAGCCTTTTAAGCTTTTGATTGATTCAGGCAGTACTCATTCTTTCATTTCCCCAGGATGCTTGCGTAAGCTAGTCTTAGAACAGAAATCAGGGAAACCTATGCAAGTTGAATTGGCCAGTGGGAAGATTCTTTTCACTCACCTTGAGATAGATCGTATTCAGTTCAATCTAGATGGGTATTTAACTGACTGTTAGTTCAGAGTTATACCTTTGGGAGTTTTCGATGGGATCCTTGGAATGGATTGGCTCCACAAAAATCAAGCTGACATTCACTGTCATAATGGAACCATTTCCTTCCGTGACCTTAACGGAAATAAAGTTCAAGGAGCCGGAATTTTAGGATCCCCAAGTCTGCAATTAGTTAAGGCTTCTAAGTTACTAAAAGAACTTAGAAATAAGCAGCTCATTTATGTTGTCAAAATGAATCCAGTAGACACAAAGTAAAAAGCTACAGAACCTAAATGGTTAAATGAATATGATGATTTATTCCCAAAAGAATTATCAGAGATGCCTCCAATTCGGGAAGTAGATCATGTGATAGAATTGATCCCTGGAGCTCAGCCAGTAGCCCTACGCACATACAAAATGCCAGTTCCTGAAGCCATCGGACTTAAGGAATAGCTTAGATAGCTGTTAGAGCAAGGGTTTGTAAGACCCACAGTGTTTCACCTTGGGGTACGCTAGTTCTCTTTAAGAAAAAGAAAGATGGAACGCTAAGACTCTCTGTGGGACAAAAAATGGTTATTCCTGAATTTTGGTTGAAAAGCAATAAGTTGAGCAAAGCCACAATGAGGATGAATGGGACGAGTCCCTGTGATGATGTTCGTAACTCGAATGATGATAATAACTTCAGCAAATCACTATGAGATTAGTGGATTGTGCTGTCAGATTGCTACTGTTAACACTTGACCCGGTGGATCAAGTTAATGGATGAAATTGAGAACTTGCTTTATTGAAACTTCCATGGAGGAATGTTCAAATGGAATTTTTGGTCTGATGGACTATTATTGTGTTAAGAATATAAATGATATGTTCTGAATGAATTGTTATCTGATAATGAGTTCTATATAAGGGATCTTTATCCCATGATTATGTGGAGAGATGACTAATCTAAAGAACCCTAGAATCAACTGGATCTAAAGTCGGATTTGAATTGTAAATAAAAGGACTTAACAAGAATTTTTGTATTGATAGAATCATGGATCGAGGTCCTCGTAGGAATGATAACCCCCAACTCGATGTGAGGAAGAGCTCGACTTGGATGTTCGTAAAACTCTTCATAGATCGTAGCCTAGACCTTTTGAGGGTGAAGGGGAAAACTAGGGCGAGACTGTGGAGAAGTGGATCGAAGCAATGGAAGAGTACTTCGATGTCACCGGGTACAATGAGAAGAGCAAAAAGGCTCTTGCAAGGCTGAAGATAGTAGAAATAGCCAGAGTAGCATGGAGAAACCACTGCGAGACAAACTGTGTGGATCGAAACACTCAGACATAGAATGATCTCAAAATTTCCCTAAGGAAGAGATTCTGTCCTCCCGGCTTCTTGGAACCAAAGATGAATGAATTCTTAAAGTTAACCCAGTGGAGAAGAACTATTGAAGTATATCACCAAGGGTTCGCTCTCCTCCTCAAATACTCCCCACCGCTGGATGAAGAACAGTCGATGGCTAGGTTCATTTAGGGACTGAACTAACCTTTGAATATCCTAGTGAAGAAAGCCAAGCCAGTTTCCATGGCCGAAGCAGTGCGGATGGCGAAGGTTTTCGCCAAGGCCTTTGATGTCAAGATCCTTAGCACCATCACCTTTCAAAAGGTTTTTAGCTCATGAAGGTGATTCCAACCTTCCACTGTCTAAGAGATATAAGGGTCAAGCCCAGGATATGGGAAGTTCCAGAATGGAAGAAATGTCCTTTTCCCGGAACTCAATCCCTTGGAATTCAACTTCAAAAGTTCTAGCCTTGAACAAGGGAGTGAAATGCTATAACTGTCAAGGATTTGGTCATTGCAGTATGGATTGCCCAACACCTTTTGGAACAAGGTTTTTAGCGTGGGAAAATCAGGGATCAAGATTCGAGACTCCAGCTCCATCCTTCCAGAGTAATCATATTTCTTTTCGCCAAAATCAGAGAATTCCTAGAGGTAGACCGTCTAACCAACCCGCAGTTTTAATCCAAAGTAATGCAAGACCTCCGCCTCAGAATAGGGAAAGTCAAAGAGTGATGTTCCCAGATCGGCAGTTCACTTTCAAGGCAGTAACGCTGGAAGTGCTTGAAGAAGAAGAAGAGGATGAAAGAGATCATACTCCACCTATACGAGATGAGGACATCTCGCATTTTTTAAGTGGGATAGGATGTAAGATTCCTCCCTCCAGCTTTTGAGGTGGTGTACAGGTGTAGGAACCTCCCCTTCTGATCTTGTAATTATTCCCCTCTTTGAAATGAATGAAAGATTCTGTTTTACCCTGTTTTGATCTAGAGAGAGAAAATATCTAGAGAGAGGTAATCCAAAATCGAGATATTTTTAGATATAAAAATCCTCCTAGTGTCTAAAATGGTTTTTCCTAAAACAGAAATTCAAAAAGAACTTTCCAATGTGCAATTGGAATTAATTGAAAAGAAGTATAAATGACCTTAGCTTAAGGGTCTAGATTTTCAGAAATTTTTGGATTATGGTCCAATTAAGGTTCCTATGGACCAATAGGATCAATCCAAGTGTGGGGAGGAGATAAATCCAATTTATAAAAGAAAAACCCCCAAAAATGAGTAAATGCTCACATAAGATGAAGAGTTGACTAAGGACAAGATTTATTAGTTAAAAACTATGAGTATTACTAAAAAAATGAGATATTTTGGATATAATGATTCAATTTTGACACCTTGGTAAAGGTGAAGGGAGCTCTTCAAGGAGGCACCTATTTCACTTGTGTGGTGGAGTTTTAAACTCAAAACTATTGTGAGATGTTTATCTCTCCTCTCTCCTAGATCAAACCAAATCAAAAGGGAGCCAAACTAGGTCCAAATCTTGTCCAAATTCAGCCAAATTGAACCTAGAAAATTCTAGAAACTAGTTGGACTTTGTTAGAGGCCCCCTTCACCTATAAATAGATCCTTTGTTGCTGTCCTCTAAAAATCGCTACAAATTGAAGAGATTGGAGCTTCTCTCTCTCTTCAATCTTCCTTGGTGACTCCAACAACATACCAAACCAATTGATTGGTTGGGGGCCTCTACTGTGATCAAAGAATCAAGTAATTTAGGATGTAAAGTGTGGATTGTTGTCTTCTTTTTCTTAAATCTCCAAATGTTTCTCTTCTCAACCCCTCTCAAGCTTGAGAAGCATTCATTTGAATGGATTTTGAATACTATTGAAGTTCTTTAATGCATTTTAATGACGAAATACATAAATTTCTATTTATGCTTAATTTATAATGGTTTTTAAGCATTTCTCTCTCTCCCCCAAAGAATGGTCATTCCTATGACACCTATTCTCAATTTAAATGAAGCTTCTCATGAAGCATTTCTCTAATCTAAAAGTAATTTCTATGCTTGTCTAACTGGAGGCCAAAATAATGGCTTTTAATACTTTTATGCTATTTAATTTATGGTAAAATTAAGAATCAATCCATAATTGGATAATGATCCAATTAGTGGTTATTCTAGTCACATGAATAATACTAAACTTTATTCTTTCAAATTTATCAAGAATTATCACTAATAGCAGTGGAGCTATGGTAAAATTTTTAAAAAATAAACACATAAATCATTTTCATTTATATTATGAAAAGAGGACTTCCTACCATATTCTAGGATTAATCATCCTAGATTAATTGAAAAGAGGACTTCCTACCATATTCTAGGATTAATCATCCTAGATTAATTGAATGATTCTCATTATAATCATGGAAAATTTGATTTTTATGTTTATGCATAAATAATAATCAGCAAAAGAGAAATTTCTAGTGATTCATTTTAAATGTTAAAAGAGGAATTCCTATGACATTTGGAATTCCATCATTGAGATAGGAAAAGAGAAATTCCTAGCATATTGGAATTAATGAATATTTTAATTAAATTTAAAGATGAAATTTAGATAAATTTATTTTATCTATAAGAAATATTTAAATGTTAAAAGAGGAACTCCTATGACATTTGGAATTCCATCATTGAGATGGGAAAAGAGAAATTCCTAGGACACTGAATTTATTGGATGATTCATTTAAATTCAAAGATGAATTTTAGGTAAATTTATTTTATCTATAAGAAATATTTAAATGTTAAAAGAGGAATTCCTATGACATTTGGAAATTCCATCATTGAGATGGGAAAAGAGAAATTCCTAGCATATTGGAATTAATGAGTATTTTAATTAAATTCAAAGATAAAATTTAGATAAATTTATTTTATCTATGAGAAATATTTAAATGTTAAAAGAGGAATTCCTATCACATTTGAAACTCCATCATTTAGATGGGAAAAGAGAAATTCCTAGCATATTGAAATAATGGATATTTTTTTAGATGAATTTATTTTATGAGAAATAAATGACAAAAAAAGAGGAATTCCCATGACATTGGAATGCAAAAAGAGGAATTCCCATGGTAATTGAGATCCAAGAAATTGGAAAGAAGAGAAAATTTTAGTATAATTCAATTTATGATTATTTAATAAAAGTGAAAATATGGGTAGAATTGATTTCTACAAATCCCATGAATTCTTTTATTCAAAAGAGGAATATTGAATATAATTCAATTAAGAATTTAGAAAAAGTCCCATTATGGGTATCGAACTAGAAAAAGCTATTAAATGGGAATAGCATGTGAATGGATGTGGATGAGATGTATGGGATGTGCTAGGATGTGAATGGATGTGATAAGATGTGTATGGATGTGATAGGATGTGAATGGATGTGATAAGATGAAAATAGGATGTGATAAGATGTGATGTACTGAAATGGATGTGGATGTGAACAATGAGATGAGGGGATATGTGAAAGAGTGAGATGGGAAGTACATGGATGTGGAAGTGGATGTGTATGTGGAAGAATGGATGTGGAAGAATGGATGTGAATGTATGGATGTGAATGTGTATGTGGATGTATGGATGTGGATGTGTAAGTGGAAGAATGGATGTGGATGTGTATGTGGATGTATGGATGTGGATGTGTATGTGGAAGAATGAATGTGGATGTGTATGTGGAAGAATGGATGTGGATGTGTATGTGGAAGAATGGATGTGGATGTGCATGTGAGAGAATGTGATGTCGATGTGAGTAAATGGATGAGATGTTATGTGATGAGAATCGGGATGTAAATGGATGATATGTGATGTCATGTGATATGGGATGTGAATGAATGATATGTGATGTGAATGGATGAGATGTGATGTCATGTGAATCGGGATGTGAGTGAATGAGATGTGATGTGAAATGGATGTGATGAGATGTGATTTAAATTGGGATAGATGTGAATGGATGATATGTAATGTGAATGAATGTGATGTGATGGGATGTGAATCGGGATAGATGTGTACGAACGGATAAGATGTTAATGAATGTGATGTGATGAGATGTGAATATGGGTAGATGCGAATGGATGAGATCTGATGAGGATAAATGAATGTGATGTGATGAGATGTGAATATGGGTAGATACGAATGGATGAGAGATCTGATGAGGATAAATGAGGAAAGATGCAATGAGATGGAAAATGATGTGATTGGATGAGAAAGGGAATACATATGAAATGGATGTGGATTAAGTAATGTGGATTGATGTGGAACAATGTGGAAAGACGAGAGTTCATTATAGAAAATGTATTTATGACCTGTTTTTAAATGACTGAATGCTAGAGAAGCATTTTGACTGTCTTGTGAATGAGGGCGTGGGGGGTGGAGACCTAATCTGATAAAGTTGCAACAGCTGACGGTGGCAGAGAGTCAACGGAGGACGTCTCACGTAGCAAGGTCGGCTAAGGTATTCACCAGCCTCGATTCGATTTAAATGGATGAGGGACCAAGGAAGCGGCCTATGAGTAAAGCGCTAGGTCACCTGCTGCGAAGGATCCTAGAGGGTGCTGACCATACGGTGCTCGAGCTCTGGGTCGCCGAAGATACCCACATGTGCATGGGGGAAGATATTCAAAGAGTTGTTTTCTGAAACTGGGCATGGATGTGGTTGATTGAACTTGCTGGTCCTCAAGGGATGAGTTCATGGCTCTTTTATATGGAGCTGTTGGTTAATTTTGCTGATCTTCAACGGAGATTCCATCTTGATTTTTATAAGTGAATATATTGTCGGGTACTATGAGCTAGGAACTATCGAAAAGGCCCCTCAGGGACATGTGGTGAGCGTTCTAGTTGACAATGATGCCATAGGTACATCGGTGAAGGAATGATTGAAAATTAGGATTCAACTGGATATTTTGGAGGATTATGATCAGTGACACTATGGTTTCATTAAATGATTGTTTTAAAGATAGCTGTATTTTTGAAGAAGGCAATTTCATATTGGGTGTGTTAGTGGTATGACTAGTGTTAAATTTGCATGAATATCTAGCTAGGGGACCTGGGAACTCTTTTCCCTGGTACTCGGGACAAGACCTAACCAAATTCTTAATTGGATCCCATCACTATAATGGTTAGGTAACCCATGGGACTGGATGGGGTTAGGCTGGACTGATGGAGCCGGGTACCTGGGAACTCTTTTCCCTGGTACCCGGGACAAGAACTAACCAAATTCTTAATTGGATCCCATCACTACAGTGGTTGGGCGTGGTTGGGTAACCCATGGGACTGGATGGACTAATGGATCCGTAAAATGAGACTCAATTTTGTTGTAGTATGATAGATGAAGTAAATCCCGGATAGTAATTGTTCTATGGAAAAGAATCAACAATTGTGCCTCTGTATGGGGAAAAAAATGTTGATCTCTATGATCCAAGTGCAAGTTTCTTCCTTGATCTAACCAAGCGACTTATAGGTCGGATCAGCTCGGTATGACCTTGACTGCATTAGAGCCAAAAATATCCTGGAGGAATCGCCCGTGCTTTCCAGGTGAGGGAAGTTTTTCCGGGTTCGGTTTTGGAAGAACCGAGGGATTACTTTATTGTCCGGGTATCCGTGGGCAAGGCCCCGAGTGAAGGACCCTACACCGTGCAAGGAGTGCTACTTCCGCTGCTAGCACCACTAAATCCATTCCGCGGAGGGGGCACGGATCTTTCAGCTATTATTAGAGTGAATTGACTAAAGTGGATCAACCGAGAAGCCAAAAATGTCAAAAATTTATGAAGCAATAGTAAAAGGTTGGAATTGTGTGATGAAATTCATACAAATTAATATTCAGACTAAAATTCATAATTTGGTAATTGGGTCTTTGGATGGAAGTACCGCAATTGTATGGAATCCCTGACTTGCTTGAGGCGTAGACATGATGGTATTTACCTTATAATTCCAAGGATCGTGACTACCCGTATATACCGAGGGTATAACTGTAGCTCTTTACTGGCAGTATATACGAGTAAATCTAAGACGTGGAAATATAAGCAAAAACGCTATCTAGATGATGAATTCGAATGTGGTTGATATGATTTTGAAACTCTGGTTGAGAATTGATGAGTTGATTTGGATTCTGATTGAAAAATTATTATTCCTGAATTTTGGTTGAAAAGCGATAAGTTGAGCAAAGCCACAATGAGGATGAATGGGACGAGTCCCTATGATGATGTTCGTAACTGGAATGATGATAATGACTTCAGCAAATCACTATATGAGATTAGTGGATTGTGCTATCAGATTGCTACTGTTAACACTTGACCCGATGGATCAAGTTAATGGATGACAAATTGAGAATTTGTTTGACTGAAACTTCCATGGAGGAATGTTCAGATGGAATTTTCGGTCTGATGGACCATTATTGTGTTAAGAATATGAATGATATATTCCGAATGAATTGTTATCTGATAATGAGTTCTATATAAGGGATCTTTATCCCATGATTTTGTGGAGAGCTGACCAATCTAAAGAACCCAGAATCAGTTGGATCTTAAGTCCGATTTGAAAGGTAAATAAAAGGACTTAACAAGAATTTTCCTATTAATAGGATCATGGATCGAGAACGCCATGGTAGGAATGATAACCCCCAACTTGATGAGGAAGAGCTCGACTTGGATGTTTGTAAAACTCTTCATAGATTGCAGCTTGGACCTTTCAAGGGTGAAGGGGAAAACTTGGGCGAGACTGTGGAGAAGTGGATCAAAGCAATGGAAGAGTACATCGATTATGTCACCGGGTACAATGAGAAGAGCAAAATGGCTCTTGCAAGGCTGAAGATATTAGAAATAGCCAGAGTAGCATGGAGAAACCACTACGAGACAAACCGTGTGGATCGAAACACTCAGACATGGAATGATCTCAAAATTTACCTAAGGAAGAGATTATGTCCTCCCGGCTTTTTGGAAACAAAGATGAACGAATTCTTAGAGTTAACCCAGGGGAGAAGAACTATTGAAGTATATCACCAAGCGTTCCTTGTCCTCCTCAAATACTGCCACCTCTGGATGAAGAACAGTTGATAGCCAAGTTCATTTGGGGACTAAACGAACCTTTGAATAGCCTAGTGAAGAATGCCAAGCCAGTTTCCATGGTTGAAGCAGTGCAGATGGTGAAGGATTACGCCAAGGCCTTTGATGTCAAGGTCCTGCCGAAGCCAGCACCATCAAAAGGTTTTTAGCTCCAGAAGGCGATTCCAACCTTCCACCGTCTAAGAGATATAAGGGTCAAGCCTAGGATATGGGAAGTTCCAGGATGGAAGAAATGTCCTTTTCTCGGAACTTAATCCCTTGGAATTCAACTTCAGAAGTTCCACCCTTGAACAAGGGAGTGAAATGCTATAACTGTCAAGGATTTGGAAATCACAGTACGGATTGCCCCCAACACCTTTTAGAACAAGGTTTTCAGGGCGAGAAAATCAAGGATTAAGATTCAAACTCGAGCTCCTTCCTTCCAGAGTAATCAGGTTTCTTTCCACCAAAATCAGCGAAATCCCAGAGGTAATCCGTCTAACCAACCCACCGTAAATTTAATCCAAAATAATGCAAGACCTCTGCCTCAGAATAGGGGAAGTCAAAGATTGATGTTACCAAATTGGCCGTCCACTTCCAAGGTCCACTTCCAAGGCAGTAACGCTGGAAGTGATTGAAGAAGAAGAAGAGGATGAAAGAGATCATACACCACCTATACGAGATGAAAGAGATCATACACCACCTATAGGAGATGAGGACATCTTGCGTTTTTTAAGTGGGGTAGGATGTAAGATTCCTCCCTCCAACTTTTGAGGTGTACAGGTGTAAGAACCTCCCCTTCCGCTCTTATAATTATTCCCTTCTTTGAAATAAAAGAAAGATTTTGTTTTGCCCTGTTTTGACCTAGAGAGAGAAAATATCTAGAGAGGTAATCCAAAATTGAGATATTTTTGGATATAAAAATCCTCCTAGTGTCTAAAATGGTTTTCCCCAAAACAAAAATTCAAAAAGAACTTTCCAATGTGCAATTGGAATTAATTGAAAAGAAGTATAAAGGACCTTAGCCTAAGCGTCTAGATTCTCAGAAATTTTTGGATTATGGTCCAATTAAGGTTCCTATGGACAAATGCTATAATTGTCAAGGATTTGGACATCGCAATATGGATTCTCAACACCTCTTGGAACAAGGTTTTTAGGGCGGAAAAATCAGGGATCAAGATTCGAGACTCCACCTCCTTCCTTCCAGAGTAATCAGGTTTCTTTTCGCCAAAATTAGAGAAATCCCAGAGGAAGACCGTCTAACCAATCCGCAGTTTTAATCCAAAGTAATGCAAGACCTTCGCCTCAGAATAGGGGAAGTCAAAGAGTGATGTTCCCAAATCGGCCGTCCACTTCCAAGGCAGTAACGCTAGAAGTGATTGAAGAAGAAGAGGATGAAAGAGATCATACTCCACCTACGAGCTGAGGACATCTCACGTTTTTTAAGTGGGGTAGGATGTAAGATTCCTCCCTCAAGCTTTTGAGGTGTATAGGTGCAGTAACCTCTCCTTCTGATTTTGTAATTATTTTCCTCTTTGAAATAAAAGAAAGATTCTGTTTTACCCTGTTTTGACCTAGAGAGAGAAAATGTCTAGAGAGAGATAATCTAAAATTGAGATATTTTTGAATATAAAAATCCTCCTAGTGTCTAAAATGGTTTCCCCTGAAATAGAAATTTAAAAAGAACTTTTCAATGTGCAATTGGAATTAATTGAAAAGAAGTATAAAGGACCTTAGCCTAAGGGTCTAGATTTTCAGAAATTTTTTGATTATAGTCCAATTAAGGTTCCTATGGAGACCAATAGGATCAATCCAAGTGTGGGGAGGAGATAAATCTAATTTATAAAAGAAAAACCCCCAAAAATGAGTAAATGCTCACATAAGATGAAGAGTTGACTAAGGACAAGGTTTATTAGTAAAAAACTATGAGTATTACTAAAAAAATGAGATATTTTGATTATAATGATTCAATTTTGACACCTTGGTAAGTAGAAGGGAGCTCTTGAAGGGGGCGCCTATCTCACTTGTGTGGTGGAGTTTTAAACTCAAAAATATTGTGATATTTTTATCTCTCCTCTCTCCTAGATCAAAACAACTCAAAAGGGAGCCAAACTAGGTCCAAATCTTGTCCAAATTCAGCCAAACTGAACCAAAGATATGTATTATTTTTTGAAAAATTTTCCATAGCTTTGCTGCTATTATTGATAATTCTTATTGGAATTATTGGATAATTCATTTAAATCAAAGATGAATTTTAGATAAATTTATTTTATCTATAAGAAATATTTAAATGTTAAAAGAGGAATTCCTATGACATTTGGAAATTCCATCATTGAGATGGGAAAAGAGAAATTCCTAGCATATTGGAATTAATGAGTATTTTAATTAAATTCAAAGATGAAATTTAGAAAAATTTATTTTATCTATAAGAAATATTTAAATGTTAAAAGGAGAATTCCTATCACATTTGGAATTCCATCATTTGGATGGGGAAAGGAAATTCCTAGCATATTGAAATAATGGATATTTTTTTTAGGTTAGGTTTTTTTATGAGAAATAATTAAGAAAAAAAGAGGAATTTTCATGACATTGGAAAGTAAATAATCAAATGCAAAAAGAGGAATTCCCATGGTAATTGAGATCCAAGAAATTAAATGGGAAGAAGAGAAAATCTTAGTATAATTCAATTTATGATTATTTACCAAAAGTGAAAATATGGGTAGAATTGATTTCTACAAATCCCATGAGTTCTTTTATTCAAAAGAGGAATATTGAATATAATTCAATTAAGGAATTGAGAAGAAATATGGAAATAGTCGTCGAGCAAAATAACCTTGTATTAGGCCAAACAATTGATAGAAATTTAAAAAAAGTCCCATTATCGGTATTGAACTAGAAAAAGCTATTAAATGGGAATAGCATGTGAATGGATAACATAAGATGTGTATGGGATGTGATAGGATGTGAATGGATGTGATAAGATGTGTATGGGATGTGAATGGATGTGATAAGATGTGTATGGGATGCGATAGGATGTGAATGAATGTGATAAGATGAAAATAGGATGTGATAAGATGTGTATGGGATGCGATAGGATGTGAATGAATGTGATAAGATGAAAATAGGATGTGATAAGATGTGATGTAATGAAATGGATGTGGATGTGAATAATGAGATGAGAGGATATGTGAAAGAGTGAGATGGAAAGTACATGGATGTGGAAGTGGATGTGTATGTGGAAGAATGGATGTGGATGTGCATATGGAAGAATGGATGTGGATGTATGGATGTGGATGTGTATGTGGAAGAATGGATGTGAATGTATGGATGTGGATATGTATGTGGATGTATGGATGTGGATGTGTAAGTGGAAGAATGGATGTGCATGTATGGATGTGGATGTGTATGTGGATGTATGGATATGGATGTGTATGTGGAAGAATGAATGTGGATGTGTATGTGGAAGAATGGATGTGGATGTGTATGTGGATGTATGGATGTGGATGTGTATGTGGAAGAATGGATGTGGATGTGTATGTGAAAGAATGGATGTGGATGTATGGATGTGGATGTGTATGTGGAAGCATGGATGTGAATGTATGGATGTGGATGTGATGTGGATGTATGGATGTGTGGATGTGGATGTGTAAGTGGAAGAATGGATGTGGATGTGTATGTGGATGTATGGATGTGGATGTGTATGTGGAAGAATGAATGTGCATGTGTATGTGGAAGAATGGATGTGGATGTATGGATGTGGAAGAATGGATGTGGATATGTATGTGGAAGAATTAATGTGGATGTGTATGTGGAAGAATGGATGTGGATGTATGGATGTGGATGTGTATGTGAAAGAATGGATGTGGATGTGCATGTGAGAGAATGTGATGTCGGTGTGAGTAAATGGATGAGATGTAATGTGATGAGAATCGGGATGTAAATGGATGAGATATGATGTCATGTGAATTGGGATGTGAATGGATGAGATGTGATGTCATGTGAATCAGGATGTGAATGAATGAGATGTGATGTGAATCAGGATGTGAATGAATGAGATGTGATGTGAAATGGATGTGATGAGATGTGATTTAAATTGGGATAGATGTGAATGGATGATATGTAATGTGAATGAATGTGATGTGATGGGATGTGAATCGGGGTAGATGTGTACGAATGGATAAGATGTGAATGAATGTGATGTGATGAGATGTGAATATGAGTAGATGCGAATGGATGAGATCTGATGAGAAAAGATGCGATGAGATGGAAAATGATGTGATTGGATGAGAATGGGAATACATATGAAATGGATGTGGATTAAGTAATGTGGATTGATGTGGAACAATGTGGAAAGACAAGAGTTCATTATAGAAACTGTATTTATGACCTGTTTTTAAATGATTGTTTTATGTCAAGAATGCTGGAGAAGCCGTCATGTGAATGAGGTCGTGGAGACCTAATCTAATAAAGTTGCAACAACTAACGGAGAGTCAACAGAGAGGACGTGTCGCATAGCAAGGTCTCGGCCGAGGTCGTGGAGACCTAATCTAATAAAGTTGCAACAGCTAACGGAGAGTCAACAGAGAGGACGTGTCGCATAGCAAGGTCTCAGCCGAGGTCTTGACGAGCCTCGGTTCGATTTAAATGGTGAGCTTTCGGTACGGTGGATGAGGGACCAAGGAAGCGAGCTATGAGTGAAGCGCTAGGTCACCTGCCAAGGATCCTAGAGGGTGCTAACCATGCGGTGCTCAGGCTCTGGGTCACCGAAGATACCCACACATGCATCGGGGAAGATATTGGAACAAGGAGTAAGAGTTGTTTTGTGAAATCGGGCATGGATCTGGTTGATTGACCTTGCTGGTCCCTCAACGGATGAGTCCATGGCTCTTTTATATGGAGCTGTTGGTTGATCTTCAACGGAGATTCCATCTTGATCTTTATGAGTGAATATATTATCGGGCACTATGAGCTAGGAACTATCAAAAAGGCCCCTGAGGGACAGGTGGGTGAGCGTTCTGGTTGCCAATGATGCCATAGGTACACCGATGAAGGAATGATTGGAAATTAGGATTCAACCGGATATTTTGGAGGATTATGATCAGTGACACTATGGTTTCATTAAATGATTGTTTTAAAGATAGCTGAATCTATGAAGAAGGCAATTTTATATTGGGTGTGTAAGTGGTGTGACTGGTGTTAAATTTGCATGAATATCCGGCTAGGGGGCCTGGGATGTCTTTTCCCTCGTACGCGGGACAAAACCTAACCAAATTCTTAATTGGATCCCATCACTACAGTGTGGGCGGTTGGCTAACCTATGGGACTAGATGATGGATCCGTAAAATGAGACTCAATTTTGTTGTAGTACGATAGATGAAGTAAATCCCGAATAGTAATTGTTCTATGGAAAAGAATCAACACCTGTGCCTCTCGATGGGGAAAAAAGAGTTGATCTCTATGATCCAAGTGTAAGTTTCTTCGTTGATCTGACCAAGAGGCTTTTAGATTCGATCGGATCAGTTTGGTCAGTAATGACCTTGATTGTGTTAGCGCCAAAAATATCCTGGAGGAATCACACATGCTTTCCGGGCAAGGGAAGTTTTTTCGGGTTTGGTTTTGGAAGAACTGAGGGATTAGTCTCTTGTCCGTATATCTGTGGGCAAGGCCCCTCGGATATCCCTCGGTTTTGGAAGAATCGAGGGATTAGTATCTTGTCCGGATATCCATGGGCGAGCCCTTGAGTGAGGGACCCTGCACCGTGTAAGGAATATTTAAATTTTAAAAGAGGAATTCCTATGACAGTTGGAATTCCATCATTGAGATGGGAAAAAAGAAATTCCTAGCATATTGGAATTATTGGATAATTCATTTAAATTCAAAGATGAATTTTAGATAAATTTATTTTATCTATAAGAAATATTTAAATGTTAAAAGAGGAATTCCTTTGACATTTAGAAATTCCATCATTGAGATGGGAAAAGAGAAATTCCTAGCATATTGGAAGTAATGAGTATTTTAATTAAATTCAAAGATAAAATTTAGATAAATTTATTTTATCTTTGAGAAATATTTAAATGTTAAAAGAGGAATTCCTATCACATTTGGAATTTCATCATTTAGATGGGAAAAGAGACATTCCTAGCATATTGAAATAATGGATATTTTATTTTAGATGAATTTATTTTATGAGAAATAATTGACAAAAAAGAGGAATTCCCATGACATTGGAATGCAAATAATCAAATGCAAAAAGAGGAATTCCCATGGTAATTGAGATCCAAGAAATTAAATGGGAAGAAGAGGAAATTTAAGTATAATTCAATTTATGATTATTTACCAAAAGTGAAAATATGGGTAGAATTGATTTCTACAAATCCCATGAATTCTTTTATTCAAAAGAGGAATATTGAATATAATTCAATTGAGGAATTGAGAAGGAATATGGAAATAGTTGTCGAGAAAAAGAACATTTGAATAGGCCAAACAATTGATAGAAATTTAGAAAAAGTCCCATTATAGGTATCGAACATTTGAATAGGCCAAATAGTTGTCGAGAAAAAGAACATTTGAATAGGCCAAACAATTGATAGAAATTTAGAAAAAGTCCCATTATAGGTATCGAACTAGAAAAAGCTACTAAATGGGAATAGCATGTGATAAGATGTGTTTGGGATGTGATAGGATATGAATGGATGTGATAAGATGTGTATGGGATGTGATAGGATGTGAATGGATGTGATAAGATGTGTATGGGATGCGATAGGATGATGTGAATGAATGTGATAAGAAAATAGGATGTGATAAGATGTGATGTAATGCAATGGATGTGGATGTGAATAATGAGATGAGAGGATATGTGAAAGGGTGAGATGGGAAGTACATGGATGTGGAAGTGGATGTGTATGTGGAAGAATGGATGTGGAATTGCATGTGGATGTATGGATGTGGATGTGGATGTGGATGTGTATGTGGAAGAATAGATGTGAATGTATGGATGTGGATATGTATGTGGATGTATGGATGTGGATGTGTAAGTGAAAGAATAGATGTGGATGTATGGATGTGGATGTGTATGTGTATGTGGAAGAATGAATGTGGATGTGTATGTGGAAGAATGGATGTGGATGTGTATGTGGAAGAATGAATGTGGATGTGTATGTGGAAGAATGGATGTGGATGTATGTGATGAGAATCGGGATGTAAATGGATGAGATGTGATGTCATGTGAATTGGGATGTGAATGAATGATATGTGATGTGAATGGATGAGATGTGATGTCATGTGCATGAATGAGATATGATGTGAAATAGATGTGATGAGATGTGATTTAAATTGGGATAGATGTGAATGGATGATATGTAATGTGAATGAATGTGATGTGATGGGATGTGAATCGCGATAGATGTGTGTACGAATGGATAAGATGTGAATGAATGCAATGTGATGAGATGTGAATATGGGTAGATGCGAATGGATGAGATCTGATGAGGATAAATGAGGAAAGATGCGATGAGATGGAAAATGATGTGATGAGAATGGAAATACATATGAAATGGATGTGGATTGATGTGGAACAATGTGAAAAGACGAGAGTTGGCATTATAGAAACTGTATTTATGATCTGTTTTTAAATGACTGTTTTATGTCAAGAATGCTGGAGAAGCATTTTGACCGTCTTGTGAATGAGTCGTGTAGAGACCTAATCTGATAAAGTTGCAACAGCTGACGGAGAGTCAACGCAGGACGTCTCGCGTAGCAAGGTCGGCCAAGGTCTTGACTAGCCTCGGTCGATTTAAATGGTGAGCTTCCGGTATTGTGGGTGAGGGACCAAGGAAGCGACCTATGAGTGAAGCGCTAGGTCATCTGCTGCGAAGCATACTAGAGGGTGCTGACCATATGGTGCTCAGGATCTAGGTCACCGAAGATACCCACACGTGCCTCGGGGAAGATATTGGAACAAGGAGTAAGAGTTGTTTTTAGAAATCGGGCATGGATCTGGTTGATTGACCTTGCTGGTCCTCAACGGATGAGTCCATGGCTCTTTTATATGGAGCTGTTGGTTGATCTTGCTGATCTTCAACGGAGATTCCATCTTGATTTTTATAAGTGAATATATTGTCGGGTACTATGAGCTAGGAACTATCGAAAAGGCTCCTGAGGGACAGGTGGTGAGAGTTCTGGTGCCAATGATGCCATAGGTACTGTGACGTAAAAAATTGATATCTTTCATTGTCAATTTTGTGCATATTTTGATGGTTTCTCAATGGTAATAAAGTGGAAGCTTGTCCAAGAAGATTGCGGCGCCCACAATGGAATAACGGCGTGGTGATGCGGCGGCTTGGCGGCTACCCCGATAACAGCATTCTATCTTCAAATATAATGGTTTTACTTGATTTAGGGTGCACACATTGTAAATGCCACAAGTATGCTTGATAAATACTTTGGTATGGTAGATGGGCTAGTGATGTGGAAAATAAAAGTGGGCCTTCATGCTCACATGGATTTTTATTGTATTATTAATATGGTATTTACCATAAGGCAACAAGTTGGGGAGTGTGGAAGGCATGTGGAGGAGTGTGTGTAGGTGCATAATTGGGAAAGATTCTTCTAGAATGCCTACATGGAAGAGGAGAATTCCGCCATGTGTAAGTGGGATCTCTACCTACACGCCACTTAGGCTTGGCTATTATCTCATCACACTCTTAAATTCAAAAAGTCTTCAATTTAATAATCAATAGAAGACTTAGCCTAAGAGGACAATTGATGGTGACATCTACCCTTATGTCACTGAAGGGTTGAAGATTTTTATGTTGTAATTTGTAACAATGGAAGAGAGGGTGATTCTCCACCTATAAAAGGAGCCCTCCTCTCCCTTTCAAATCAAGGAATGAGCCTTCTCAATTGAGCATTTTGTGTCATTGCCATTCTCTTATCTTCAAACCCTTATTCCAACACTCTCTTTACATGTGAATGTCTCATTTAGCATTAGCTCCTCATGCTTAACCCAATTTTGGACCTCTTTGATGATTCATGATAAGTGGGATAAGGAGTTATTATCTTGGCGGGCCTGTGACTTCTCAAGGTAGCCCTTACCTTATTGCCGCCCTCCTTTGGAGGTACCAATGGTTTTAGCGGTAATGAGCATGTGGAAAGACTTTAGGGACCATAGGTAAATCTTTACGATTGTCCGCTGAGCAATGTTAACCCTTACCCTCTAGCTTGAATCATGAAGGAGATGAAAGGCAAGAGGCTATGTGAAAATTGAGGTTTCATGCAAAGAGAGAGAAGTGCAGTTTTTGTGGTCCAATACCCAAATTTCAACCGATAATTACTCATCATTTGGGTGTTGGTTTCTTAAATTGATCATATGGCTAGGAAGCGCTTTCTATGCTCTTTCCACTCATATAACTAATTTCTTAATCCCTTACTTCATTGATGATCAGAATTTCTCCCAAATTTGCTAATTTTTAGGCAAATTTTGGCAGTTTTATAGTCTTGTAGTAAAATGCTCATAACTTTTCGCTCAGTTGTCCATTTTTGAAAGTTTTTATATAGGCGCGAAGCTCTCTTCAAGCTCTACGCATCTATATGATCTTCTCTTGCACAGCCTATATGGATTTAAAACTGCAATTATCTGTGTATCTCTGTTTTTATAGACTTTTGGCCATTATTTCTTCTTAATCATGATTAATTCCTCCTAATCTCTCATCAAAAGGCAAACCCCATGTGTCTTATCCTCTTGTAAGTGATTGCTATATTTATTTTCTTTAATATGTTCCGACCAAATCATCCAATTCGAATGGATGAACCTTACCAATATTCTCCGTATGTTTCCGTTCACATAATCCTGAGTCGGAAGGTTTTCTTCCAACAAAGAATTGCCCTCTTGTTTGGAGCTGCAAGACTGGCTGAAATTCTTGCTTCTCCGGAGCCTTTCATCTTTCCTTCCATGAATTATGATCTCACCTTTGATGTGTATATCTTTATCTTAATCTAGGGAGAGAAAGGGAGGTGAGGAGGCTGTGAGGTTTCATACAAGTGTGTTTTGATTCTGAGAAGTGACCGAAGTCCAAACCCCAACTTCGTGTCACATCTTTTGGTGGAGACGGCGGGTAGGTTTTACTTAGAATTATTCTATTTTAACCTCAAGGTCCCGCATGATTGAAGGAAAGTTGTTTTGAAACAAGTAAATTTCCCTTGTCACTACTCATCTTTTGGTGCAAGATGTTCAACATTCCGGTGTTCCGTGGATCGGAAGGAGAAGACCCGGGGAGTTATCTCCAAGAGTTTAACCGAGCATGTCGCTTGACGGGTTGGTCTATGAAGGAGAGGGCAGAAATACTTCCAGATTTCTTGGAGGGTGTAGCCTTAACTTGGCATGAGGCTTTGCCAGAGGAGTCCAAGAATGATTGGGAAAGGTTGACCAAAGCAATGAAGGAGAGATTTGGGACAGTGGAGTCGCCAAATGCTTTACTATTGCAATTGGATCAAATTTTCCAAAAGGAAGGAGAGTCAGTTTCTGTCTTTTCAGTGAGGTATGAAGCCTTATTCATCAAATATCAACAAGCTGCTTTACATGTTGTTGCTTCTTCTTCTTCACCTTCTATGGAAGATTCAAAGAGTTCTTTAGCAATGGAGCACCTTAAGATGAGCAAGTTTATCAGGGCTTTGGATTCCCGCTTGCATGGAAAAGTTCTTAGCAAAGATCCCACTAGTTTTAAAGAGGCCCTTCGTATTGCTTTGAAGAAGGAGGCCACTCTTCATATTGAGTCCACATTCCAATCTTCTCAAAGTGTGTCAACCCCACCACGAGTAGAGATAGCCTCAACATCTCAGGTACAAGCTCCATCCTTGGATCATAACATTGCACAACTTATGGCAGAATTTGCTGATTTGAAGTTACACTTAGTCAATGCAAGGCCACCTAGGGTTCCACGAGCTGAGGATAAACCTAGGGATAGAAGTAGTGTCACATGCTATGAATGTCAAGAGAAGGGGCACTATCGTACTGAGTGTCCAAAGTTGAGGAAAAGTGAGGATAAAAGTTTAGCACTTTTAGAGGAAACATGCTCAGAAGAAGAAGAGGAAACATTGATGCCATTAATGGCAAAAAGGGGTCGTAAAACTAGGAGTCAAGAAGAAGAAGAAGAAGATAAATCTGAAGAAGAGGAGAAAAATAAGAAGAAGAAGAAGTCATCTAGGAGAAAAATTGGACAATCTGACTTTCCTCTTGGACAAGGATCTCTTAGTTATGACCTCTTAACGGATCTTAGGGAGAAAACACCACAAATCACATTTGGGCAGCTTTTGGCACTCTCTCCAAAGCTTAGAAAGGAATGGGGTAAGCTAGCTAGCACAAGGGAATCTAAGAAAAAGAAGAAGAGGGATAATGGGACTCCTATGGTTCAAAAGGTGGATATTGATGTAGGAGATGACGTGCCTATGATTGATGTCATCATTGAAGGGCAGACAATTTCTAATGCATACATTGATGGAGGTGCATCAATCAATGTCATGAGTGAAAAAACAATGAAAGATGCTGATTTAAAGTTGTCTTCTACCAACTCTCCCTATCGCATCAAACTTGCTGATAATACTAGGGTAAAAACCTTAGGAATTGTCAGGAATTTGGGAGTGGATGTATGTGGTATTTCTGTGCCTACAACTTTTCAGGCCATTCCTACAAAGCCTGATGCTAGGGCTTACCCATTGATATTGGGTAGGCCAAGGCAATTCAAAAGTGGGAGACAGGTGATCTTATTCTACAAGGCGAGAATAAGGTGCACTACAACATCCAGAGTCGTCGCAAGAAAGTTGTAAGAGGTGAACCTTCAACTTCCAAAAGCTCAGAGTCAGAGTCATCCGATGAAGAAGAGACAAGTGGTAGCTCCGAGGATTCCATCTCAGAAGGGGAGGTGAAGAAGAGACAAGTGGTAGCTCCGAGGATTCCATCTCAGAAGGGGAGGTGAAGGGAGTTGCATTTGGTCTTTCCCTAGGAAAGGATCGAGGGGATGCTGAAGACAATGGAGCCTTGGAAGGGGAAGCTTCTTCAACCATGTGCAAGAAAGGAGATATGGACCTCACTAGTCTTCACCACCAACAAAATGAACTTCTTCTTGATGAGTCCATAGCAGGTACTAAAAGGGAGAATTACTTAAAAATGTTGGATGGATTTCCTAACCTTTTTGCAAACAGCTACTCACAAGTACGCCAAGTTACCCTAGTAGAGCACAAGATTGATCTCAAGCCCCAAAGTAAGCCAGTGGTACAGCGGCTAAGGCGTTTGGGAGTAGTGCAAGCAGAGGTGCTTAAGAAGGAGGTAACTAATTTGCTTGAAGCTGGATTTATTTTTCCAGTAGAGAATTCAGAGTGGATTTCCCCAGTTGTAGTCACTCCCAAAAAGGGTGGAAAATGGCGTGTGTGTGTGGACTTCCGCCCTCTGAATGCATGCACAAAGAGGGATTATTATCCTCTACCCTTTCAAGATGAGATTTTGGATCAAGTTGCAGGTCATGAATTGTATTCAGTGTGTGATGGATACTCTGGATACTTTCAAATCCGGATTTGTGAAGAAGATCAAAGGAAAACCTCATTTATCACCCCTTGGGGAGTGTATGCCTATAGGGTGATGCCATTTGGCTTGACCAATGCACCAGCAACTTTTCAACGTTTCATGAGTCAGGTATTTGCACCTTACTTGGGGAAGTTTATAAGGGTCTTTCTGGATGATTTTTGCATTTATTCAAGCCGCATGGATCACTTGGAAAAGTTGAGGTTGGCCTTGCAAAGTATTGATGATGCAAAAGGGTGTCTTAATCCTGGAAAATGCCGCTTGGCATGAAGGAAGGTGGTTCTCTTGGGACATGTCATCTCAGAAGAAGGCATAGAGATGGATCATGAGAAGGTGCAGGCAATTGTGGCCCTCCCACCACCTACCAATGTAAGGGAGGTAAGGAGGATTTTGGGTAAAACAAAGTATTATCAACACTTTGTTGACATGTTCTCTGAAAAGATGTATCCTATAAATCTGTTAACAAAGAAGAATGTTTCTTTCCAATGGGGACCCGATCAAATTCAATCTTTTTGTTTGCTCAAGGAATGCATGAGTCAAAGTCCAATTGTGCAGCCTCCTAGGTGGGGGGAGGACTTTTATGTGAACCCAAGTGTCTCATCACATTCAGTGGGTGCTATACTCTTGCAAAAGGGAGAGCAAGGGCGTATGCAACCAGTGTATTATGCAAGCCGACAACTCACTGATGCTAAGGAGAGGTATGGTGAAATGGAGAAAGGTGGTTTGTCTCTTGTTTTTCCAGTAAAGAAGTTCCGGTCATACTTGTTACCTCGCCCTTTTTTCTTCCTCACATCTCAACCTTCTTTACAATTCTTGGTCCGTAAACCCAATCCTGCAGGAGGGAAGTTTGCAAAGTGGATTTGTGAGCTTCAAGAATTCTCTTTCACTTTCATTACAGAAAACACCACTAGGGCCTCTCTTGCAGATTTGCTTACCAGGAAGGAAGAGGAAGAAGGAACAGGAGCAAAGGAAGAAGTATATGAAGATTTGGAGACACCACCAACTGCTTTCACTATGCATTTTGATGGAGCCTTTAGTCCTTCCAGGCAATGTGGGGCTGGGGGGATAGTTTTATTCGATCCAGAAGGAAAAGAGGTATGGGCCAAGGGTAGGGAATTTCCAAAGGCTATATCAAATAATGTGGCTGAGTACAATGCACTAATTTGGGGATTAGAAGATTGCATAAAAGATGAAATTAAAGAGGTAGAGGTTAAAGGGGATTCACAATTGGTCATCCGACAAATGAAAGGAGAATATAAGGCAAGGAGTCCTAATCTCCAAGAATTGTATAAAAGGGTAATGGAGTTAAAAGAAGCTTTTGGGTTTTGTAAATTTGTGCATGTTAACAGGAAGGATAATCAAAAGGCTGATGAATTGGCTACTAAAACCTTGGCTTCTTTCAAAGTAGCTACTCTTGCATTAATGGATACAGGTTGGCCTGAGCTCCAAGATGTTCAACACTATTTAGATACAGGATACTTCCCTCTTGGATTGAATCCTCAACAACAGAAGCAAAGGATTACCAGGAAAGCTCATCCTTACACAATTCTAGGGGATGTTCTTTACAAGCAAGGTAAGGATAAGATTCTTAGGAGGGTAGTGAGCCTAGAGGAGTCCAAAAGGATTATGGAATTATGTCATGAATGTTCAGGTCACTTTGCCTCAGCCAGCACAACTCGGAGGATCCTTAACACAGGGTATTATTGGCCTCGACTCAGCAAAGATGTCCATGAGTGGTGCAGAAGCTGTGAAGTATGCCAGGCATATGGGCATAAGCAATTGGTTCCCGGACCCTTAAACCCTATCCCAGCATATGGTCCATTTGAAAGGTGGGGATTAGATTTTGTGGGACCACTTCCTCGTTCCTCACATGGGAAGTATTACATATTGGTGGCCACAGATTATGCAACAAGGTGGGCAGAAGCAAAGGCAATGGTCAATAATAAAGCAGTGGGGGCTGTGGCATGTTTTCTCAGGGAATACATATGTGCCCGATTTGGGTGTCCATTAGAAATCCTTACGGATGGGGAGAGGTCTTTCAGGAATGACTTGATTGAAGCTTTGGTGCAGAAATTAAAAATAAAGCATGCTATGTCAACTCTCTATTATCCCCAATGTAATGGTTTAGTAGAAAAAACTAATGGACTGCTTTGTGGATCTTTGTCTAAGCTAGTGGATACTATGAAGAGAAAGTGGGATATGCATTTGCCAGAGGTCCTATGGGCCTATAGGACAACTCACAAACTCTCTCTTGGTTTCACACCTTTTCAATTAGTTTATGGAATGGAGACTATTTTGCCAATAGAATTGGAAATCACAAGCCTTCGCACATCTTTTGCATGCTTGAATAATGAAGAAGAAACACATGCCCAACGCCTAGCACAACTGGAGATCTTGGATGAGAGAACTTCAAGCACTTCAAAATTTGGAGGCTGCACAACAACGGCACAAGGCAAGGCATGACACTCTTACAAGGAAGAAGAAGAAGCCAGAACTCAAGCAAGGAAGCTTAGTCATGAGGTATGATGGCCGTGTGGAGAAACGGCTAGATAAGGCCCCTTCTTCGACGTTGGGAAGGCCCCTTCAAGATAAAGCAAAAGTTCAAAAATAACACCTACCTTCTAGAGGATGCAAGTGGCCAGGAGGTTCCCGGACGTGCCAATGAGTACCGGCTAAAGATATTCTACCCTCGAGCACCATGGCCAGCAGACCCCCCAGACAAGCATGGAGGATCTGCTGGGGGGGAAAGATGTGACGTAAAAATTTGATATCTTTCATTGTCAATTTTGTGCATATTTTGATGGTTTCTCAATGGTAATAAAGTGGAGGCTTGTCCAAAAAGATTGCGGCGCCCACAATGGAATAACGGCGTGGTGATGCGGCGGCTTGGCGGCTACCCCGATAACAGCATTCTATCTTCAAATATAATGGTTTTACTTGATTTAGGGTGCACACATTGTAAATGCCACAAGTATGCTTGATAAATACTTTGGTATGGTAGATGGGCTAGTGATGTGGAAAATAAAAGTGGGCCTTCATGCTCACGTGGATTTTTATTGTATTATTAATATGGTATTCACCATAAGGCAACAAGTTGGGGAATGTGGAAGGCATGTGGAGGAGTGTGTGTAGGTGCATAATTGGAAAAGATTCTTCTAGAACGCCTACATGGAAGAGGAGAATTCCGCCATGTGTAAGTGGGATCTCCACCTACACGCCACTTAGGCTTGGCTATTATCTCATCACACTCTCAAAGTCAAAAAGTCTTCAATTTAATAATCAATAGAAGACTTAGCCTAAGAGGACAATTGATGGTGACATCTACCCTTATGTCACTGAAGGGTTGAAGATTTTTATGTTGTAATTTGTAACAATGGAAGAGAGGGTGATTCTCCACCTATAAAAGGAGCCCTCCTCTCCCTTTCAAATCAAGGAATGAGCCTCCTCAATTGAGCATTTTGTGTCATTGCAATTCTCTTATCTTCAAACCCTTATTCCAACACTCTCTTTACATGTGAATGTCTCATTTAGCATTAGCTCCTCATGCTTAACCCAATTTTGGACCTCTTTGATGATTCATGATAAGTGGGATAAGGAGTTATTATCTTGGTGGGCCTGTGACTTCTCAAGGTAGCCCTTACCTTATTGCCGCCCTCCTTTGGAGGTACCAATGGTTTTAGCGGTAATGAGCATGTGGAAAGACTTTGGGGACCATAGGTAAATCTTTACGATTATCCGTTGAGCAATGTTAACCCTTACCCTCTAGCTTGAATCATGAAGGAGATGAAAGGCAAGAGGCTATGTGAAAATTGAGGTTTCATGCAAAGAGAGAGAAGTGCAGTTTTTGTGGTCCAATACCCAAATTTCAACCGGTAATTACTCATCACTCGGGTGTTGGTTTCTTAAATTGATCATATGGCTAGGAAGCTCTTTCTATGCTCTTTCCACTCATGTAACTAATTTCTTAATCCCTTACTTCATTGATGATCAGAATTTCTCCCAAAGTTGCTAATTTTTAGGCGAATTTTGGCAGTTTTATAGTCTTGTACTAAAATGCTCATAACTTTTCGCTCGGTTGTCCGTTTTTGAAAGTTTTTATATAGGCGCGAAGCTCTCTTCAAGCTCTACGCATCTATATGATCTTCTCTTGCACAGCCTATATGGATTTAAAACTGCAATTCTCTGTGTATCTCTGTTTTTATAGACTTTTGGCCATTATTTCTTCTTAATCATGATTAATTCCTCCTAATCTCTCATGAAAAGACAAACCCCATGTGTCTTATCCTCTTGTAAGTGATTGCTATATTTATTTTCTTTAATATGTTCCGACCAAATCATCCAATTCAAACGGATGAACCTTACCAATATTCTCCGTATATTTCCGTTCACATAATCCTGAGTCGGAAGGTTTTCTTCCAACAAAGAATTGCCCTCTTGTTTGGAGCTGCAAGACTGGCTGAAATTCTTGCTTCTCCGGAGCCTTTCATCTTTCCTTCCATGAATTATGATCTCACCTTTGATGTGTATATCTTTATCTTAATCTAGGGAGAGAAAGGGAGGTGAGGCGGCTGTGAGGTTTCATACAAGTGTGTTTTGATTCTGAGAAGTGACCGAAGTCCAAACCCCAACTTCGTGTCACAGTACACCGATGAAGGAATGATTGGAAATTAGGATTCAACCGGATATTTTGGAGGATTATGATCAATGACACTATTATCGAAGTGATTTGTCTATCAGATAACGAGTTAAAGAAATAAGATCTGTTCCTCGGACGTATGTCGTAGATCTCTAATAAGATCGATTATCTTGTTAACGTAATTATTTTCGAACCTCCTAAGTCTTAGAATCTCGATGACAAAATCAAATAGAAATTTAACGATGTATCATTTTTGGCAGAATCATGAGACGCACGAACCATGGGGTAGACAGCCAGATCCTCTCACGGACGAGGAAGAGATTGACCCCGATGTTCGCAAAGCCCTTCACAGAACTCAGCCAGGTCCCTTCAAGGGTGAAGGGAAGAACTTGGGCGAGGCTGTGGAGAAGTGGATCGAAGCAATGGAAGAATACTTTGATGTCATCGGATACAACGAGAAGAGTAAAATGGCTCTTGCAAGGCTGAAGAAGATAGTCGAAACAACCAGAGTGGCATGGAGAAACTTTTGCAAGACAAACCATCTGGATCAGAACACCTAGACATGGAATGATCTCAAGACTTACAAAAGGAAGAGATTCTATCGTCCCGGCTTTTTGGAAACCAAGATGAATGAATTGTTGGAGTTAACCCAGGGGAGCATAACTATTGAAGAGTATCACCAATCGTTTTCTCTCCTCCTCAAATACTCACCACTACTGGATGAAGAACAGCTAATGGCCAAGTTCATTCGGGGAATGATCGAACCTTTGGATACCTTAGTAAAGAATGCCAAGCCAGTTTCCATGGCTACTATGGCAAAGGACTTTGCTAAGGCCTTTATTGTTAAGGTCGTGCCAAAGCCAGCTCCCTCATCCTCAAAAGGTTCCAAACACCGGGAAGTTCTTCCAACCTTCGGCCTCCAAAGAGACACCAAGGTCCCAATCAGAACCAAGAGACATGAAGTTTGAGAATTGAAGGAAGACCTTTTCCTCGAAACTCTTTTTTAGGAACTACAACTTTTCTAGAATGCAGAGGGAAGAGCTTCGAAGTGAAAATTAATTTATGCATACATAACATAATTATAATTATAATTATAGACATAATTATGAATAAATCTCTTGATTATTCTAAAATAACCATTCCTCATTTCTAAAAATGTCAGCATAACCCTATTTCAATTTAGAATGAATTAATATGATTTTTCTTACTCATAATCAAGCTAAAAAGAATTAACCATGATTTTTACTAGATTAAAAATCATGAAAATATCTAATCTCTTTCTCTAGCTTATCAAGCCTAGAGTTTTGATTAAAATAAAGAGATTATCATTGAGAATCATCCTTCTAACAAGGATCTAATCCTAAAGATAATTAATCTTTCCAAAAGAGAGATTTTCTTAAAGGAAACATTATAATTAAGCATAAAGACTAGCATCAATCTAATTAAACATTATGAATCATTGCAAAACTTGATTTCAAGAGTAAACCATTCCATTCAAAGCTTCTCAAGCTTTAGAGGGGTTGAGTAGAAGAAAATCATTGAGAGGAATAGAAAAAACCATTAAATTAGAGCTTACCCTTGATTTTGGCTTGATTCTTTGGATAGAAGTGAAGCCCTCAAGCAAGTCCTTGGCCACCAAGAGGGGGAGGGTAATCTCCAAGAGAGGATGGAGAATAGAGAATCTCCAAATCTCCCAAGAGAAGAGGCAAATAGAGGGATAATAGAAATTACACTAAAAATGAAGATAATACTAGCATGTAATTACTCAAAGATGAAAATACAAAGGAATTAGGGCTTATTTATAGGTTAAGGAGGCCATTAACCAAGTCTAATTGGGTTGTAGAGGTTTTCAGCTTCAGTTTGACCTAATTTAGACAAGATTTGGATCACTTTGGCTCCCTTTTTGATCCAGTTTGCATCAGGAGAGATAAAAATAACTCATTTTTTTAAATTAAAAAAGCCAAGTAATGATGATAAAAAAGGTGCCTACATGATGGGGCTCTCCCTCCTTTACTAAGGTGTCAAAAATTCATCATTTTACCAAAATATCCTAATTTTTAACCAATAAACCTTGTACTCAGTCAACTCTTCATCTTATGTGAGCATTTAATTATTTTTGGGATATTTTCTTTTACTCTTTGCATGTTTGTCATCCCAATACTTGAATTAATCCTATTGGCCCATTAGAAGCTTATTTTGACCTTAATCCAAAAATTTTTGTGTGGACCCTTAGGCTAAGGCCTTTAATACACATATTCAATTGATTCCTAATGCACATTAGGAAATTTATTTTGAACTTTTGTTTTAGGGGAATTCATCTTAGATTTTAGGAGAAACTTTGTATCCAGAAATATCTCAATTTTGAATTACCTCTCTTTATAACATTTCCTCTCTCTAATCCAAAACAAGGAAAAACAATATTTTCTTGCATTCTGAAATAGGGGATGATTACAAGGGATTGAGGTGAGAGCTTATTCATAATTTAGGGCTGAGGAGGAATCTTACAAGGAGGTCAGAAAAACATTTTCAATGTTTATCTATAAATCAAAGAAATGTTTGGATTTTTTAAATTAAAACTCGGATATAAAAGAATTAAATGGGGCTTGCCAAATCCGACGGAATTCTATTTTCTATAAATTTATGATTGGATCTCAGAATTGTATTTTAGCCTTTTATTATATGAGATGGCATTATGTCAATGGAAATCTTGTTTGCAAATGATCAAGACTTGGAGGATGATATTGAAAATCCATTGATCTTATTAGAGGTATGATTTGAACATGAGCTTTTGAAATACTCAATATTAGGTCAAACATCTCCCTGCATCAAGTGAGAACAGACTTGGCAAATAAAGGAGGACCTACAAGTGCCTAATGATTTTGTGTTCGAATGCAATGACTGTAAGGTATGCCAATCACTCTAACCTTGAAAAAGTTTTGATCTAACTTGAAAGGTAAAACTTTTTGAGCACGTGAAACTACACGATAATGTTCACACCATGAACCATTTCCTACAGTTTCACGACGTGAAACATTCTCTGCAGTTTCACGGCTTCTGAAACAGAGCAATAGAATCGAAAGAAAAATCAAAATTGGGTTCACAAATAGCTTATCAAATCATACATACATGCAAACGGAGTGAGGTGGAAAGACAATTACGAGAGTTGAGCTTAAGGAAATAAGAGCTTGATACTCAAAGGACGAGAGCTAGCAAAAGGAAACAAGAAGTTTTAACCCACTCCAATCACAAGGGAAGGATCCAGAAATAGTTATGGATAGAAGTGAGGGAGAAATCCAAAACTTAGAACCCATAAACGAGGAATCCAGAAATAGTTATGGGTAGAAGTGAGGGAGAAATCCCAAACTTGGAACCCATAAATGAGGAATCCAGAATGGAGGAAGGGTTTACAACCATAGAATAAGAGGGTAACCTGGCTAGCATGGTTGGTGAGGTAGAGGAACGACTCTACACCAAAAAAGGCGATTGAGCAGATGATCAATAACCCTACATTCCTACAAGACATGGAACTCCTGATTCTGCAAAGACGTATGGAGGCAACTAATGGTGGGGAGTCACTCCAAGGAACCGCGGGCTCTGGACCATCCCATGGACTTGAAATACCTACAAGAGACAATGCAAGAAGGGGATGAGGTCTAGGAAGGGGGGAGAAATTCCTCACAGACCTACGATAGATCCAACCAACCAACGATAGATCCAACCAACCATGGACCTTAATGTAGCCACAAGGGCAGATATGGCAGCAGAGATGGAGAACTAGGCACTGCTCTAGAATCCTGAACTTCCCAGATGAAACCCCATATTATTTCAAAACTTGTCCAAAAGTTCTATAGGGATGGGAATCCCATCCAACATGTTGAGATTTTTGAATCCACATGTGAAACCTGTGGGCCGGTCAGTGATGTGACAATGATACATGCCTTCTCACGGACCTTAGAAGGAAAAGCTCATCAGTGGTTCCAAACCCTTAAGCCTAAGGATAAGGATAACTTCACAAGGCTAGAGAATGTTTTTGTGCCTAGTTTTTTCCAAAGTGGTGACAGATGGAGCCCTGTGGCACAATTACATAATATCAAACAAAAGGAAGATGAGTCGATGAGAGACTATGTTTCTCGTCTGAAGCACTTAAATTCAAGGTGCAAACTTTGGGAAAGGTTAACTGATGATTAGTTGTTGCCTTGTTTCTGGAGGGGGATTAGAGACCATAAAATGCATGATTACCTAGTACTAGCCCGACTCGCTACTCTTGATGCATGCTGCAAACTAGTAATCGAATATGAAGACAATATGTTAGAATTGCCTCAACCAAAAGATGTTAAAACATCTTCAGCAACTACAACTTCGCGTGTCTCAAGCCTCCAAGAAATTGGAACTCGAAGCAAGCAAGTCGAAAACATGATGGTGGATGAGCTCAGTAATGCCATATTAGAGAAGTTGAAAGTCATGGAGGGAAGAGAAACATCTGGGCATGGGCATAATCACCTTTACCCCCACAGGGAATTGGTGTGGTGCTCTATGTGCATATTAAATCACACCACAACCGAGTGTCCACAGTTAAGAACAAGGCCATTACTCTATTCTGCCCCCACCACTATGTAAATAAGAAAATCATGACACTTCAATGTGTAGATATACAAGGTTTCAAAATGTTGCATAACTACCAGCACTTAGAGCCCCATTGGCTTTACCAGCGCCACTTGTAAAACAGATCACCGCTACTTACCTAGGGAGATGTTCTAGGTACAAGATGATTCACCTTTGCCGCCACCATCTCTACCACCATAGGCTAAGATTAATCAAGTATTGATTGAAGACCGTTAGAAGATGTTGACATGGTGCGGGAAATAGAACTTAGCGGGGAATACCACGAGGAAATGGCTGAGGTTACGCCAGAATACTACGTCCTACAAAATAACACGCGAGTACCTATGTTTCAAACCACGATACAATGGAAGGGAAAGGACATGAACTCAAATCTAACAAGAGGACCACTATAATGCTTTGGCTACGGAGGGCCACATCGAGTAGCCAAGTGCCCAAACAAGAATATGAGTCATACACATCAACCACCACAAGTGGCAGGTTCGCCCAATGACATGCCAGTGCTCACCTGCACTAAATGTGGTATTGATCATTTGATCAAGGATTGTCTATACCGAGCAAGTGGCTCTACTTCTACTACCAATCAAGCCACCATCCGGACCATTAGTGTACAATCTGGGAAGATCACACCGCTCAATGTCCTAACAAGAGCTCAAGCTTAATTAGGAGCCAAGGGAAGTGAAAGATCCCTGCCCCCTCTATGCAACGGATTCGGGGGTGCTAGCAGCGGAAGTAGCACTCCTTGCATGGTGCAAGGTCCCTCACTCGGGGCCTCGCCCACGGATATCCGGAAAAGAGACTAATCCCTCGGTTCTTCCAAAACCAAACTCGGAAAAACTTCCCTCGCCCAGAAAGCACGGGCGATTCCTCCAAGATATTTTTGGCTCTAACGCAGTCAAGGTCATTACTGACCAAACCATTAGGAAAAATTTGGACTCAAAAAGGGGCCTTGTAAGAGATCCCTTGGGATGGTGATGTGGACAAAGCAAGCCAATAAACCCACATATAATATTGGAGGGTAGTGCGTCATTTTTGAGTTCTTTATTCCATTAACTGACATGTAGGGTGTTTTTTAATTCAAAACAATGCCTCTTAAGTATAGTTTTTTATTCCCACTATGGTGCCTTATTTTATTGAAAAAAGACACCACTCTCTTTCTTCATTACACTTTTGAATGTAACGAAGCCAACTTTGCTTACCAAACTTGAACCGAACTTCGTCGCTGCAACCCATCATCTTGCATTGTCTCCCTCATTGTCTTCCCGACTCCACAACCACAACCACTCCAAATCCGAATTGTTTTAAGCGGGAGGTTTTTGATTTTCTCTTCTTCTCAAGGCGGCAAGTTTTGAAAAAGGATGGAAAAGTATTTGTTCTTCATGCACCATACCTGCTTGTGCATGAATAACAATCCCATTTCTTACCTTTTTCAAGTGAGGGTTGTGCTTACAAGTACTCTGTACATTTTGGTTCATCCAGGATACCAACAAGTTTGTTTGATGGACAAGGAGGTATTATTTAGTGATGTTGTCTTTTGGTTTTAATGAAGCAATCTTCTTCACGGAAGATAAGTGTAATATCTTTGGTTTCTTTTGGTTAAAGTGTGAGTTCATGATGCTTTTTGGTGTTGTTAAAGCACAGAACAATGCAATGGAACCTGTGAAGCAAAAGAAGAAAAAGGTGGACATCCACTTCCAAGTAGAAGCCGATTATGCTCCCTACTGTAAGAGAAATTGGTCTAGGCCAGCATGCGAAGCCCACATTACTGAGCTTCGAAATGAAGGAAAGAAAAATATGGACCTATGGTTGGATGGTAGTATTTACCCACCAGATCCAACCTCCTCTCAATCTCCATAATTCTTTGGGTTGACAAGTTTCTTCAAGTTTGTGTGTGAGGGTGAAAATGGATTACTTGGATATTGCAAAAGACTGTTTGGCCAATGTCAAAGTATCTTTGAAAGACATTTGAGTGATAGAGATGCCAGAATAAAAATGCTTGAAGGTGCAAATTTTTACTTGGCATCGATCACAACAGCTTTGCAAGCTTCAAACGAGGACAAAGCAAAAGTTTGTGCTGGGTTACAAAAAGAGTTTGATCATTTGCAGCAGACTATTTGTAAGATGCAGGACACTATTAAAGAGAAGAATGAAATTTTGGCAGTTCGAGAAATCAACAATTTCACATTGGAGAGTGAGTCTAATGCACACCTTCGAAAACAACTTGAAAAGTTCAACAAAAAATTACAATATTTGAAAGACATGCCATTGGGTGCTCGATTACGCAAGAGACAGATCAAACCATTAGAAGAACTCAATGTTGGAGGTGGCTAATGGAAGCGTCGTGTAAAAGCTTGCAGGTATTGGGATCTATAATTTCTTTGAGCTTAAATTTCTTTGAGCACTCACTTTTCATTTTCATCTTTAGTTCCTTTTTTGGAGATGGCCCGGATTGGGTGTGGGGGTGGTATAGTTAGATGAATGATGGACTGAAATAGCTATCGTTGTTGCTTCAGGATGGTCACAGATGTTGTGGGTCCAAAAGAGCAAGGTTCTGATATATTTGGCAAAGTTCTGACAAAAGACATCATCGAGTCAGCAATACAGCATCCTAAGTTTGCAAGACTTCGATCAGACATAGCAAAGCAATCCTTGCAGGAGGTGAGTGAAGCATTCACTCCTGCAGATGCACAAGGTATATGTGACATGGCTGGTATAAGCACAAAGTCTTACAAGATGTTGTTTAATAAAGTTAAAGAGGGTTTCAATTGTAAGCTTGGGAAAAAAACAGTAATTCCCATTCCAAAACCATTTCACGTGAACAAAGCTCGAAATATTCTCAACTTGGGAATGGTCAAACTTGTTGGAGAGCCTTGTCACGTGTCTAGTACATTGACAGTGACTAAAAAGAGCGGGGAACAGAAAATCATAGAGCTTACAGAGTTCAACAATTTCATTATGGATGTTTGAAAATTACAAATGGCTATGGTGAAATTTTATGACATCAGTGTACATGAGTGCAATGGAAGGCTGAAATTTGTTTTAAAACTTGATGAGAGTGAGGTGATCAAAGGACAGAAGCTAGAAAGGGTTAGCATGACTTTAATGAATAGAGCTTTGGATGCAAGTATCAGTAATGGTGATGAGAAGCACTTGTGTACAATCGGAAAATGAGATTTGGTGGCTGGCTACATTTGAGGTGACGTGCTATCCATTTTTAAAAAAAGAATATTATGTTGCTATCCTCTTGTTATGATGTTGTAGATAATTTAACTGTTGTTGTTAACAGGTTCCAACAGAGACCCATGAAATTCTAAAGTGGTACTTCAACCAGACTGAGCTTCCTTCCACTATCCAGCAGCAGTCAAATGGCGAAAAGCTTTATGTAGAAGGATATGGTGAATATGAGGTTGAATGGCACCTGGCTGCAAATCTTAAAACCTTGAAATGCATGTTTGGTATTTCCCAAGGAGCAATGGCCAAGTATCCTTGCCTGTATTGCATGACCGAACGAGGTGTCTCCAAAGGAGGAAAAGAGAGAGAATGGAAATGCCTAAATGCAATCAGTAATAGGCGTGAAGCCCTAAATCGTGATGCTCCAGGAGTGGATCCTAATTGGGATCCAATTCTTCCTATCCCTTTGATCAGAGTTCATATTTGTGTTTTGCATGCGCTGGTTAGAATAATTGAGAAACTAGTCTACATGTACATCGAATTTTCATGGAATATGAAACCAGCATTAGAGAGTGAAAGAACTATTAAAAAAATAGAGCAAGTGCTTTCAGATGCAGGTTTACATTGTGGTCAAGTGAAGATTGAAAAGGACTTGAGAAGATCAGGGAAGACCGGAAATGTTCCTAGCAAACCATGTTTTGGAGGTGCAAAAACCAGAAAGTTCTTATCTAATCATACAGAGAGGTCATCTGGGTACAGATTTTGAGGTGTGGAGGAAGCTTCATGCAGCTGTACCTGATCGAGGCTCTTCAGGACAAGCAAGGGTGGAAAGGCCAAAGCGTGGTTGGCACTTGATCGCCTAGCACCTTTGTTGCAAAAAGCAAGGTTTGAAGATGGGGATGTTGAGAAATTTGAGGCAGTTGTACACTAGCTATGAAAAGGCATGGGGTGCGACAAACTTGACACAATACATGGTTATTACTTGAAAACCTATAGCTTTGAGTTTTTTTTGTTGTTCAAAAAATATTGTACGATACTAAATGTCTTGTTGTTGTTGAGCATTTGTAGCACATTTTGCATGCACATGGAACCTTTTTTGCGGAAGAGTTTGGAAGCCTTGGGATTTGGTCTACCCAAGGCATGGAAAGATCTCATTGGCAAGCACGTTGTGCCTATCAAAGGGCCACTCAACATGGAGGAGGAATGAAGAAAAGTAATCCCATGAAGCAACTATGTCAGTGGTGGTATAGGCGGATTCAAGTGAGGGCTCGTGTGAAGAAACAGTCTGAATTAGCTGTGTCATGTGCAATAAGAAAGATGCAGGCTGAACAGAGACAATCAATATATGTCTCCTCACAGGGAAAGCAGAATCATGCTGAATGGCTAAGACAACGACAAAGACAGGGCAGAGTGTGGAAGAAAATTGATCATTGAAATACATATTATAAAACAATGATGTAACTGTGAAAGATTTTAAAAGAACAAGAGCTTTCATCTATGTCCCATAAACACCATATTGGGGAATATGGGAATTTCCCATAAGTTTAGGACATGTGGTCAAATCTTTGGATTAATCATAACTTGAACACCGTTACTCCAAATTGAGCGCTCTATAGCTCACTAGATTCCATTTTCCAAGCGCTTTCCAACAATAGGTCACATGATATGGTTTTGAAAAACTTATAGGCATGTTATCCAGGTCCCACCTTTTTAGCATTCAAAAAATGGGAGTTGGGAAATTCCCAAACTCACGAATTTAGTATTCATATAAATGTTTTCAATATATATACATTTCATAGTTTTTAATGGTAAGCAAGAAGAGTATTGAGAAATATGAAGAAACTTCTTAGCAACTGGAACAATCTAAATCTGTTAATCTGGAGCAGAGACTTCCCCCAGCCGAGCCTTTTTTGATGAAGTTTCTACATCATCTTCTTCATCCTCTATCAATGGCACAACAGGGACCTTTGGCCTTGCTGTTCTAAGAAGATGCTTCTTCCCGCAATCACTCAACAGATTAGGATCTGTGATTCCACATGCCCACCCGCAAGCAGCATATGTTAAATAATATTTACATCTCAACGAATATACTCCAGGTCCCTCTCCAAAAATTCAAACAGCTGCTTGCCGCTCCAGAAGTATTGCCTTGTTTGCATTCAGTCTTAAGTGATAGCCACCTAAATACCTGGATAGAGTCTTTATCGCCATCTCAGAGGAAAACTTGCATTGTCCTTGGAGAAGCTAGCATGAAATATCACAATTTGAGGGAATTTTAGGCGATGTATATATGTTCCTAGTGTCGAATCGTGGCCCAATCCCACCATACGCTTGCCAGTAGCACGTTTGAGGAATGTGTCTTCATATATTTCCAACTGAAAAAATAAAGGCCAGAAACAACATCACCAAACATTTCAGGACAAAGTTGATAAAGCCAAATCCGCAACAAAAGTACGAAAACACAACAAAAAAAACTAACCTCTTGGTTCTCATCTGCTTCAAGCAAGGCGTCTTGCCATAAATTAGTGCTCGAACTAGGAACGGTTTCCGCTGACTTACTTGGCACATCCCTAAACCCTCCCATGTTGGTAATATTCAGTCTTTCCCTTGCGTCTTGTAGCTCTTCCTCTGTGGCATCTTTTCCTTCATATTTAAGGGCATCAGCATAGATCATCTTTAGTGTTGCTGCAGTAGATAGGAACTCGGTGTCTTTCACATGGCTATCCACTAGTAAGTACTTATCTATCCCATCATCATCTACAAAATTGTCATCGACCTCCAGATTTTGGGCTATGAAAGCTATGCAATGGTCCTCCCTTAAGTTAAATACATGTTGTATGTCTGTCAGCAATATATACTCTGAATATCCTACTTGGTAGGAGGGGAGTAATGGCGTTGGAATGGGGGAGGAGTCATCTGATTCAATCACAAGCTGACCTATATCAGTGTTTTGTTCTCTCACTGCCTCAATATCAACCGCCGAACTGAGCTTCCTCTCTTCTTCAACATTGAACTCCTCAATCACATGAGGAATGTCCTCCTCTTCAGCAACATCCTCAACGGTGGGACTAGCCTGACGAGAAATCGTGTCTTCACTTTCATTTGTTGCATGCGGCTCTGTACATTCTTCATCTTAATTGCACATTCATGTGCAAGAAGCATAAGAAGGCATAAGAGTATTCCATCAAGCGGCATTTTCTTTTGTGAAAAGGGCATAGCAAAGCTCTCTTCTTATCACATGGTACCTTGTGCCAATCCCTGTTTGACCTCTGCTTCTTCTCCGACGACACCTTGAGATTAAAATGAATGTGATTTTTCCCATCAATCATCATTGGTTCTTCATTTGTAAGCTCATCAAACTCTTGCTTTGCCTCTTCAAAGTATCCATGATGGCTAGAAAATGTATCCTCCAGAGAAAAATCGCAATTGAACATCAACGAAATTACAGGGTGCAAATCATGACGTCGACATTTGTAGAGGAAGTCATACAACAGAGTTGCAGGTGTTTCTTTAATCTCTTCGTCCACATCAAACTCGACTTGAACTTGCGCCATGGCTGAATTCAAGGGTGTAGATAAGACATGGAAAATATTAGTTCAAGCAATGAATCAAGAGACAGTCGGTCTTAAACAACAAATCTCTGTGTGGTGTGAATGGATTCAACATAACACGAGAGGAGATGCCAGAGGAATCTAGGTATTCCTCCTCGCGTTGTAGTGAATCTATTTTCCCTAATGCAAAGAAAATTGCAGCTTAGTCAAGGACCTCTTCTCGCGTTATGGTGAATCGATTCACCATAATGCGAGGAGGAATATTGTGCTTCCTATGGGACCTTCGCTCGCGTTATGGTGAATTTATTCACCGCAACATGATGACTTTTTCATCCTTTGGCGCCGCCTCTTATGTTATGGTGAATTACAAATAAAGATAATTCTCAAGTACCCATACTGAGAGAGGAGGTGTCAAACAAATTAAAATAGTCTTCTTTGCAGTCAATTCACCATAAGGCGAGGAGTCATAGGTTTTCAATTCACCTTAACGCGATGAAAATACAAAGCAAGGAGTTTTGCACGAATGAAACCAAAAGAACGAAATAACAAAAGAAGAAGGAAGCACAAAAGAGATAAAAATACCAGGAAAACGAATTGTATACAAACGTCGCAGGAGATGGAGATGAAGGAGTTTGTCGTTATCTTTGATGGAGATGAAGGAGGTTGGAGGTTTGTCTTTGACGTTTGATACAGGAGGATGAAGGAGGATGAAGGAGGATGGAGGTTGGAGGTTTGTCTTTGACGTTTGATACAGGAGGATGATTGATGAAGGAGGGTTGGAGGAGATAGTCAGTCGTCGTTGATGGAGATGAAGGCCATTGGTGGGGAGATAAATGAGAATACGAACTCCAAGAGAGGCAATAAATGAGATGGGTATCCTAGAGAAGCAATTAAAAACCGTTTTTAATGCTATGCGACACGTTAGCGTCGCGTTTTCACCCGCCATTCCATGAATGCCACGTGGTAGCCCGCCGTGTACCTAGCACGTGTATAAGCTATAAAGTTTAATCAAAGCCGTTAATCACGCCACCTTTTCGTCCTCTTATCGATTTTGCCTTGTCCGTCTGCCTGCTTGTCTCCAGGTGACTTCCGACTACCACCACAGTACTGAACCAATATTCCACCTCCTGCACGACAGTCTCCATCCATTCTCACGCAAGAAATGTAAGTTTTTGTATATTACTTGATTGTTTTGTAAGTTTCTTGTATATTGCTTGTTTGTTTTGTTTTTTCTTCGACTGTTTGCCCTCTGCCATTGTTTTTTCTTCAACTGTTTGCCTTCTGCCATGGTGATTCGATTCACCTTAAAGCACACGACGGGCCATTAGAATCTCAATACGCTCCATGTCTTATGGTGAATCGAATCACCAAAATGCAAGATGGAATGGTAAGAGATTCGCGATAATCGTCCTCCCGTTGTAGTAAATCGATTCACTGTAACGCGAGGAGGATTGTTTTGCTTTGACTGGCCCTTAGTCTCGCATTATGGTGAATCGTGATAATCCTCCTCTCGTTGTAGTAAATCGATTCACTATAACGCGAGGAGGATTGTTTTGCTTTGACTGGCCCTTAGTCTCGCATTATGGTGAATCGATTCACTATAAGGCAAGTCCAAAGGGCAAAGGATTCACGATAATCCACCTCTTATTGTTGGTGTCAATTAATTCACCTCCTACACGACAGTCTCCATCCATTCCCACTCATAGAATGTGATGAAAGTGTATTACTTGATTGTTTTGTGAGTTTCTTGTATAATCCTTGATTGTTTTGTTTTTCCTTCGACTGTTTGCCCTCTGCCATTGTTTTCTCTTCGACTGTTTGCCCTCTGCCATGGTGATTCGATTCACCGTAAAGTAGACGACGAGTCATTAGAATCTTAATATGGCTCTATGTGTTATGGTGAATCGAATCACTAAAATGCAAGACGGAATGGTAAGAGATTCGCGAGAATCCTCCTCCCGTTTTAGTAAATCGATTCACTATAACGCGAGGAGGATTGTTTTGCTTTGACTGGCTCTTAGTCTCGCGTTATGGTGAATCAAATCACTATAACGCAAGATCAAAGCTCAAAGGATGCACGATAATCCGCCTCTTATTGGTGTCAATTAATTCACCATAATGCGAGGAGGATTATTGTGTTTCTATGGGCCTTCATCTCGCGTTATTGTGAATGGATTCACCATAATGCGAGGAAGTGCATATTGCTTTCTTGGCCACCCTCTCTCGCTTTATGGTGAATTGTTAATCGTGTACTACTGAATAGCTAAGTTTTCTGCTCTTTCTTGCATTTTCAGATGGCTCGTGTAAGGCATATAGCTAGACCCATTGACAATGCAGCTCCCTCATCTACTGGGAAGAAGATGGGCGCTCTAAAAGCCTCAAGATTGAGCAAATCAAGTAGTCCTTCCTGATTATCCAAAATGCAGCCTAGATTAAGGCGTTTCGCAGAGCATTCGTCAGCTCTGCGAGAAATCACAAAGTTTATGAAGCACTCGACAGCTGCTATTCCAAGATTGCCTTCCAAGTTTATGAAGCACCCGATAGCTGCTTTCCAGAGGTTTGCCAGGAGAATTTGTGAGCAAAATGGAATTTTGTTTAGGTGGAAGGCATCGGCCTTGTTTTGCTTGCAGGAGGCCACAGAAGATTGGATGCTCGAATTTTTTTTGGATAGTTACGTTCTTACTGCCCATGCACATAGGGTGACAGTGATGAACAAATATTTTTTCAGCCTAGTAGCCCTTCGTTTCAGATACGATAAGTTACTTAGACCAGTTACGTTTACTGATGAATGAATGTTACAAATTTTGGATGTCCGTCTTGTACAAAAAGTGAGAATTGAAGAGGTGACCGAGGGAGGTCCAGATCATGAACATTAGACACTCGGACAAATTTAATGACAAGTGCTCAAAGGGAACATCAAGCTGCAATGCTTGCATTGCAAACAAAAAGGGAAAATGTTCGCGCACTCCACGCCATGAATCGGGAGGCGCTGCAATTTTTGTTGCCGGAGTTCTATGTACCCTTTAATATTAGAGGGCATAGATGTTATTTCCCAATTCATGCTGAGAAAATCAACATTTTGTTTGATCCTAAAATTGAAGTCAACGACAAAGTGCTCAGATGTGTTTTAAGGTATACTCTTTTCTCTATCCTCTCACAATTTTTCATTCTTGGCTCTTAAAGTTTATGCCTCACTCTTGATATGTTTCCTTGTGAAGTTTTGTTATTTCGCAATGGCCCGAGGATGTACAGCAACGAGTGTTCCAGATTGATTCACTGGTGTCAACACTATTGCTAGTAGAGTCAATTCTGTACCTCGATGTGCTGAACTGGTTTCGGGAGGTCCAGCTGGACGATGCTCGAGTATTTTTTTTGGCATATCATGAAAAGTGAGTTTGTCTCTCTATCTCTCTTGCATGATGTTTATACGAATCACCGTTTACGAGTTATATAGTGCTTCTTTTGTATTGAAACTCATAGAAATCTATTTGGATGTGATGCAGTTCCCATTGGAGTCTTGTACTAGTCGACGTGCAAGACAATGTCATTTACCTTGCAAATTCGACATCTGGTGTCCATGACAATGTTTTGCTGTAAGTAAAAATCATTAAGATACATATTATTGTTTGAGTTAGAAGTCCAGATTGATCAGGATAATGATTGGTCTTTGTTTACAGTGGTGTCAGGAAACTAATGGCAGCTTACGAGAGCCTGAGCATGGACATACATTCCAACTTTCCTTGTCAACTCGATTGAGTGGGCAAGGTATAAAATGAGTCATAGAAATATGTTCTACTTCTTGCGAGATCACTTGGTGCACGACCTTCATACTGAAGTTCCCCCACCATGTACGACATTCAAGAATCCCGTCAAGCATTATGCAGGCTCCCACTCCTGAAGATTGGATGGGTACAAATCTGTGCAAGGCAGAAAAATGTATATCAATCACCTTATTTGCAACATTGAAATACAAAACACAAGCACTTACAATGTGGTCTGTGTCTTGGAAGTCCTTCCAATGGTCCCACGTTGATCTCTTTTTGCATGAATACATGCTGGATCAACACTTCTTTGACAGTTTTCCCTCCTAGTGCTATCTTAAAGTCAAGGATCCTTCCTTTCCAATGTTTGGCCAAGTCTTCAAATGCCTTTCCCTTCACTCGGTAGTGGCCTTGTTTTCCTGGCTGCATAGTGACCCAAGAGTACTTCCTGTGTACTTGGGGAATCCATTCTTCATTCTCGTCTTTTATGTTATACAACACAACAGATGAGATACTGCTCCTTGCTCGTTTCAGTCCACTTTCGGGTGCCATGATAGATTAACAGACGTATGAGAAAGAAGAAGTAACAGAAAGTGGATGACTGAGCTAACCGCTTTTGTGGATCAAGGAGGGAAGAAGAAATGAGGGACAGTGTGTTCTTTTGGGCGCCAAAGATGTTTCGAGATTCAAAAGTGGAACCAAGTTGAGGGAATAACCAGGAGAATGTGTATCTATCTATTCCAAGCATTCAAGCTTCATTAGTTCTAGGGGAGGTGGAAAGAATTTTTTAGTGCTCCCACAGGAATGTGGAAAACATTCTTTTATTATGTTAGGTGCTGACAAAAAAACGGTTTTAAATATTTTAAGACAAGGTGATGGTTTTTTTTAATATTTCATGAAGATAAGAGTTTCTCCATGTTTTGGGTGGGTTTGTACAGAGGTTCCACCACCGGTGAATATCGTTTGTAGATTACATGTCACTCAATCTATGTGTCTATTATTATTTTATTGTTGAGACAGCCCTCTTTTGAGTCCAGAATTTTCCTAATGTAATCCGACGGAACATGTAAGTCGCTTGGTCAGATCAAGGAAGAAACTTGCACTTGGATCATAGAGATCAACACTTTTTTCTCCATCGAGAGACACAGTCGTTGATTCTTTTCCATAGAACAATTACTATCCGGGATTTACTTCATCTATCGTACTACAACAAAATTGAGTCTCATTTTACGGATCCATCAGTCCAGCCTAACCCCATCCAGTCCCATGTGTTAGCCAATCGCCCAACCACTGTAGTGATAGGATCCAATTAAGAATTTGGTTAGGTTTCATCCTAGGTACCAGGGAAAAGAGTTCCCAGGCCCCCTAGCCAGATATTCATGCAAATTTAACGCCAGTCACACCACTTACACACCCAATATGAAATTGCTTTCTTCACAGATTCAGCTATCTTTAAAACAATCATTTAACAATCCAAATTTTCTTAATGAAAATCACAAATCTCGTATCAGGATAATCTACCCATCAAATTCAATGAAGTTCCAACTCATTTCTCGTTGAATTTGGTCTGAGGAAAACTTCTCTAATTCAGCCGATAGACTATTCTTCGTATATCAAAGATTTGGAATTGGTCACGAGGTTTTGCTTGATTCAGATTCAAGAGATGGGCAAGTATCTTACTGGCCCACCGTACTCATGGTCGTGGTCTAATCATAAATTACTCGGTTTAATCCTAACTTTGATTCCTAAGGATTTTTCTTCTAATTAACTGAAAAATTAACAGTGACTTCCAACCGTAAGGGAAAATTCCAACTTTATGAAAATTCATTCCTTCCTGGCCACCATAAGAGAATTTAAAAAAATAGTTCTATTCGAGAATAACAGGATTTTATAAAAATAAATCTTCTTCCAATAATCCAATTGTGAGTATATATCATTTTATTGATTTATCCGCACATAGAAATATCTAAAGTATTCTTTTCATCAATTTGATCCTCCAACCTTAATATACCAAAATTTCCTACATGAAATTATGTAGAAAATTTCTTTTTTAACATCAAAATTAATTTATGCATTTTTCTACCTAAAATACAATGAAAATTCTTATTTTAAATAAATAAAAATATCCATATCTTATTTTTATTTTAAATAAATAAAAATATCCATATCTTGGAATATACCAAAAATTCCTCTTTTAAACATTTAAATGTTCGAATCTCGAATATCATGGGAATTCCTTTTTTTGCATCTAAATGTTTATGCATGAAAATAAATACATCAAAAATTTCTCTTTTCTCTAATTAAATAAATATGAATAAATACTATAAAAGTATTTTCCATAAATATGATAAAAATCATTCTTTTAGCAGAAAATATCTATACCTAGAATATGATAGGAATTCCTCTTTATGCTTTATTAAAAGTATGCATAAAAATAAGATTTATCTTTTCTTCTTGGAAAATTTTACCATAGCTTTACTGCAATTACTGAGAATGTTCAATTTTCTATTTTAAAATGAATACTTATAATGGAAATATGATAGGAACTCTTCTTTTAGACTAATGCAAGTGGAATTGGCCAGTGGAAAGATTCTTTTCACACACCTTGAGACAGATCGTATTTAGTTTAATCTAGATGGGAACGTAACAAATTGCTAGTTCAGAGTCCTACTCTTGGGAATTTGTGATGGAATCCTTGTGGAATGGATTGGCTCCATAAGAATCATGCTAACATTCACTGTCACAGTGGAAGCATCTCTTTCCTTGACCTTCACTGGAATAAAGTTCAAGGAACTGGAATTTTCGGATCCCCAGTGCTGCAATTAGTCACAGCTTCTAAATTGTTAAAGGGAATCAAAAAGAGGCAAGCTGTTTATGTCGTTAATATGAATCCAGTAGATAGAAAATTCAAGGCTAAGGAACCAGAGTGGTTAAGTGAGTATGCTAATGTGTTCCCCAGAAGAGTTGACTGAGATGTCTCTGACACTCGCGAAGTAGATCATGAGATAGAGTCAACCCCCGGAGCTCAGCCCCCAGTAGCCCAGCGTGCATACAAAATGCCAGTTCCAAAAGCCATAGAGCTTAAGGAGCAGTTAAGACAACTGCTAGAGTAAGGACTTGTCAAACCCAGTGTTTCACCTTGGGGTGCACCCATTCTCTTTCAGAAGAAGAAAGATGGAACGTTAAGACTTTGTATTGATAACAGAGGATTGAATCAGTTAACAATTAAAAATAAGTATCCTATCCCTAGGATTGATGAACTTCTGGATCGATTAAGTGGAACCCAAATGTTCACGAAGATAAATCTCAAATCTGGGTACTACTAGATCAGAATCAAGGAACAAGACATCCTGAAGACATCTTTCAATACTCGCTATGGGCATTGTGAATTCATAGTCATGCCATTTGGATTGACTAATGCCCCAGTGACGTTTAGTCACCTCATGCATGATATTCTCAGAGAATACTTGGATGATTTTATTCTTGTTTTCTTTTATGACATCGTGGTACACTCTAAGAATGCAACTGATCATGAAGATCATGTGCGCAAGGTCCTGGAAATCCTAAGGAAGCACCAACTCTTTGCAAAAAAGAGCAAGTGTTCTTTCTCTGCAGGTGGAATACTTGGTATTCATAGTGTCTAAAGATGGGATTTCTCTTGACCCCAAAAAAATCCAAGCAATTGTAGATTGGCCAGAGCCCAAGATAGTGAAAGAAGTCAGAGGATTCTTAGGATTAACTGGGTGGTATCGAATATTTATACCTAGATATGCTTAGATAGCATCCCCTTTAACTAACCTTCTCAAGAAGAGTACCATGTTTCAGTGGACTGCTATGTGTCAGAGTGCCTTTGATAAGCTGAAGAAAGCCTTAATAACCAACCCTGTCCTTAAGTTTCCAGGCTTTTCCAAACCTTTTGAGGTAGTTACAAATGCCAGTGGTTTTGCCTTAGGTGGTGCCCTTATGCAGGAAGGTCATGAAGAAGTAGGCTATGAATCCAGAAAGTTCAGAACGCATGAGAGGAATTATGCTATCCCCATGACTTGGAGTTACTATCCCCATGACTTGGAGTTACTCTTAGTAGTATATGCTCTGAAGTTGTGGAGACATTATCTCTAAGGACACAGAGATTCACCTTGATGAGACTGATCAGTGAAGCAAGGGAGAAAATTACGCAGGACAAATTCTTTGCGCTACCCTACTGATGCAGGAAAGCAAGACTCCTCAGGAAATGAGTCGCGTTCTTGGGTACAAATTGGATGAAGGATGTATGTATTATAATAATTGGCTATGCATTCCTGATGATGAGGGAATAAAGGAAAAGATTCTGAGGAGAAGCCTATGATAGCCTAATAGTTGGATAGCCCAGGTTCATAAAAACCTACATGTCTATGAAGAAAAGCTTCGTTTGGCTAGGACTCAAAAAGGATGTACTTGATCATGTGCGGCAATGCTTAATGTGTCATAGAGTCAAGGCAGAGAGAGTCAAGATGCCAGAAAAGCTACATCCCCTAGACATTCCACAGATGAAGTGGGAATGTATCAATATGGATTTTGTCACTGGACTACCTTCAGTGCAATCAGGTTACAACTCCATTTTTGTGGTAGTTGACAGACTAACAAGGTTGCCCTTCCAGTAAAAGAAACCTACACTATAGTACAAGTTGCCAGAGTTTTTCTCAAGGAGATTTTTAGATTGCATGGCTTACCTAGGAGGATAGTAAGTGACAAAGATTCTAATTTCACATCGAGATTCTAGACTGCATTCTTCAAAGCAGTGGGAACTTTCTTGGATTGTTCCACGAGAACACTCACGGGAACACAGATTATGAAAGGAGGCCGGAAGCAATTAATGCGAGAGAGTGGGATTGTAGCCATGGGAACATAAAGACGCACATCACTTTTCCATATTTTTGTGCCGAAGTGCAATGTAAATCGTTTTAGGCCAATGTGGGTTCTAAATGAGAGTTCTAAGTGTAAGGCTCACTTATGGGGTTGCTCGCCCATGTGTGAAAGAGGCCTAGGGTTAGGGTTAGTGGCATCTCTACAAAAGAGATGTTAGCTAAAGAAAGTGGACGTTTTTTGCCATTCCCATAAGCTATTGAGTGAATCTCTTGAGCTCTCAAGCTATGGCAGCTCTCTAACTCTCTCTCTATTGTACTCTAATGAGCATGAAGCTCCAATGAGTATAGCTCCACTTCATTCTCTTAATCTGTTTTAGCATCATTGAAGTAGATTAGTCTATGATTAGTTGAATGCCTCTTTCTTTCTCTTGTGTATGCTGCATGCTTGTAGTGTGTGTGTGTTTGTAGTCTCCATTGATGCAAGCTCTTGCCCACTTCTTTGGAAATGAGTTATTCATGGATAGACTCTCTCTATGAGCTTGTGGGTTTGTGAATGTTACATTCTCTGCTTGCTTAAGCTTGTGGGTTAGTAGATGCACGCTTATGGATTTGCAGGCATTAGGGAAAGCTAAGATTTAATCAATGTTTGAATGGGATTAAGAGATTGCTATGCATTGCTTGTTGCCTTGATTAGTGTAGTGGATTTAAGGGATTGAGAGATTGATTGAGGTGTTGAATGGTTGAATCATCAAGTGGTGGTTTGTGTATGTGAACTCTCCCTCATGGGATAAGCCTTCATGCACTAATCGGGTCGAGTCCTCAGATTGACATTGTGTTTCGTAACACATTTGTTGATCGGTAGTACTCTATGAGCACTATATTGCACGGTAGAGAGAACCGTTCTACAATGGCGCCGCTGCCCGGGAGCGAGTGCCTACATTAGTTGAGCATCGTACATACACTACCTCTCCTTATTAAGCTCCAATCGGTTGCAAAACTGTTGGTGGATAGGAGAGCAGGCTTTGGGACTAATTTTGGTACTTATTTAAGACTAATTTGCTGTTAAATTCTCTTTATTTGTCTTGCAATTTGAGTGCGATTGGCTGGCTACACTTCTCCCTCGAGGTCAGGACGAGGATTCAACACATGGGAAGGATTGGACGTAGGCGCTAAACCTGCAAATTTCAATTTGTGTGCGAAAAAGAGAGGCCTGTTTTTGCATTTCTGTCATTCTGTTTGAGGAAAATTTTAACAGTTTCAGTTTTCTGCATGTTCGTTTTATTTTCTGTTCTTAGCTTAGTTTAGTTTTCTGCATCATTAATTTGTGCATTTTAGCTCTTTGTTAAACCTGCATTTTAGTTCTCTGTTAAACCTGCACCTGTAGAGAAACTGAAATCTGCACACACACATGAAGATTAAACATTTCGAATTTGCTGCACATGCATTTAGTTCACTGCACACACATTGAATTCGTTGCAAATCTCACAGCTGTACACGCTTTTAGTTCACTGCTCACGCACTTCAAAATAAATAAATAAATAAATAATAAAAGAAGGCGGTTGTGTGTGAACAGCACACCGCGCGGAGAGACCCACACACCGCACCATAAAGACCGCCACCGCACACCGGATAAGGGGGTGCCCAAAAAAGAGTCTGGAAAATTTTTCATTTTCTACCGCAAAAATTTGGGAGGTTATCTAACTTTTTGAGAGGAGTTAGACGACACCCATCGTCGAAATTTCGGTCCCGGACCCATTTTCCCATAGTGACTCAGTATGGGAAACTGATAAATTTTAGGCGATTTTCGATCCGGAAAAATACGCCATTTTTTTGGCCTAATGTGTTCGAGGGGGTTCAAAATGGGTTATGGCAAAGTTTGAGCGAACTTGAAAATTTTTGGATTTTTTTGAAAAAAAAATTATTTAAAAAAAACCTTAAAATTTGACCTTATGCACTTGCGGTCGGGACGTCATATAGACACTGCCATAGGACCTAGGGCACCTTCTAGAGTACCTACGCAGGAAAGTGGGACCCAATCGGTAGGAAATTTGGCAGATATTGCTGAAACCTTTTCCGAATCCCAATCTGATACCCTTTCCAGGACAACTAGCTCATTGTCTATGGACAATCTAGGGCCGTCAAATAGTCATCCCTTAGCCCCAAATAGGACACCCACAAGATCTTTTAATCCATTTGAAGCCGACACCATGGGGTTACCACTCAATGTGAGACTTCAATATGTCTACACGAATGCTCAAGGAGCTGAGATTTTTATGGATCCACAACAACGGTATCTCGTTAAGATCGCAGACTTTTTCTCAGAGCTTGATAGAGCACCTCTAGTCAATGACCAAGGTAACATGTACATGGGTGGAGATGGTGTTCGCTACTACGAAGTCACCTATCATCCAGAGAATGTGGACAAATCAGGGGAGCTCTCTAAAAGTGAGTTCTTAGACTTATCAAAGCCTTCCAGAGCAAGGGAGTCTAGAGATGATTGGCTCATTGAGCCGGACATGCCTGGACCATCCAATGCCCAGTCCTCAAAGCCATCTATAGATGATTTACTTTGTGTAGATCTAAATTTGGAAAGGGACAGGAAAGGCAAGAGCAAAATGGATCAGGGGGCTGAGAACCAATGGGAGTTTGTACGACAAATTCTAGTGACAAAGGTCTTTCAAGATGACCCACTTCAAGAGGTCTATAAGGACTCTTTAGAAGGATATTATGCCATAACTAGATCGCCAGAGCTAGATGTTCCTCTAGCACTTGTGGTGGTAGTCGAGAAGCTTGCAGGATACAAGAACCGAATCGTTGATAAATGGGCCAATGAATACCGAACCTTAGATTGGAAGGAAATTCGTGAGCTCACGTGGAGAGGACAACCATTATTCATGGAAGTGTTCTCAACAAATACAGCTAAACCAGGAGAGACAGCCTTTCTTGGAGAAACTGTTGCTCCTCCCCTACGAGAGTTCACTAGAGAGGGACCCTCAACATCAAAGTGGACCACTGCAAGTAGCCCAACTCTAGCACCAAGATATTATCCTACACCAAAAGTGCGACCACAAATCACACCACAACAACGTTTCTCTCACAATGACAATCGGAGGGTAGGGGAGCCAACTTGGCCTCCCATAAATGCACCTCCTAAAATGCGGGTAACAAGATCTTTGGAGGGGGTTGGTGAGGCAGGTAATAGGGGACCCACACCAATTTGGGATGCGTGTGGACCATCTTACCAAAGAGAGGAACAGTTCCCACTAAGAGTGAGAGGCCGTAGGCCCTATGATGAGTATTCAAGAACAAGTTAGGCCATCAACTCTTCAGAAACTGGTAAAGAAGTACGAAGGGTCGGGAGATCCATATGACCATGTAGCAGCATTTAGGCAAGCAGTTCGAGCTAAGCAAGTGACTGACAAGCATACGCAAATTGAAGGATTTGGGCTCACTCTTGAGGGAAAGGCCCTTGCTTGGTTTCAGGCACTAGAGGCTTCAGACAAATCTTCTTTACGAGTTTTGGAAGAGAGATTCATTGCTTCTTTTTCCTTGATGGGGATTCAGCATGACACAGTAGCAAACATCTACTCTTTCAAGCAAGGCGAGACTGAGAGTGTTAGAGATTGTGTAAATAGGATGAAGCAGTACATTAATCATTGCCCAGAAGATGAGAAGCCCACCCAGAGTAATTTCTCTCTTCTTATTAAAAGGACTCAAAAATTCAACATTGCATACACATCTCTATGCAAAGAAGCACACAAATTTCAATGAGTGTTGCCATGATGCTATGGATTTCACAGATAACTTCAAATTCCAAGATGGTTCTGGCCCTGAGGTGTAACCTAGGGATCAGTGGGTGTTACCATATTATAGTAGTGATGTGTGTGAACACACTTAGGACCGCCGGGGCACTTTTTCCCTCACTAGGAGTTTTTTTCCCCCGTGCATTGTATATACGCCCATTATCTTCTAGGGCTAGTAATCTTTCATTTTTGGCACTCATAATACACTACTGTGTTGTGCTCAAGCTCCCTCATCTTCTTGAAGTTGTGTGTGCATTCCTGCAACCCTAATTCCAACAATTGGTATCAGAGCAGGCTTCCTCCTCCCGGGCAGCATCACCGGCACCTGCCGCTTCATCTCCTCCGATTGCGACGAGATTTCACGAGCGTCTGCAGGTTAGTATATGCCGTGGGAGCCCTATGGGATTTTGATCTGAAGTCATTTCGCCCTCCGTTTTTGCATTCCAAGTACTGCGCAGGCAAAATCATCCTACTGTGCAGATTTTCTGTCAAGATTAAAATCTGCAGGACAGGTGCCCATTCGTCTGTTTTGGGCTGTGCTACATAGCACAGGTCGATTTTATACAGGTTTGCCTCTTACAGACAGCATTTACATCTAGTAGTACAGTCATTGGCCATGGCTGACAACAATGATGTATTCCGCATGTTGGCTGCTGAGGATAAGTTGGATGGCACCAACTATCCATTGTGGGCATATATGATGCGACATGTATTGGTAGCAAAGGGGTTATGGAACATTGTGCAGGGTATTGATGCACGTCCTATTGTGGCTGGGAATGCTGCAAACACATCAGAAACAGGTACTGTTGATGATGGTGCAGGCACAAGTGCTGTAGCAGCTGTTCGAGAACCACCACTTTCAGCAGAGCAGATTCGTTGGGATGGTAGAGATGCGCAGGCTCATGCCTTGATTGCGCTGTCTGTCAAACGTACCATTATCCCACATATTCGCTCCTGCAGGACTTCTAAGGATGCTTGGGATGTACTTGCCACATTGTATCAGGCAAGAAATGAGGCTCGTGTTGCTTATCTCCGAAAACAGTTGGAGAGTGAGCATATGAACGAAGGTGATTCTATGGATAGCTTTTTGACAAAGATCAAGGATTTCAAAGAGCAGCTCATTTCTGCAGATGAAATCCTGTCAGACAGTTCACTTGTGCAGACTGTTTTGAATGGTCTACCAGATTCTTATCAGGGTTTTGCTTCCACTCTTCGCTTGATGATGAAAGGCAATCCCAATGCCTTATCATTTGAGGAGTTAGTTTCTGTTTTGCTGCAAGAAGACCAGTCAAGGCAAAACAGGAATATTATGCGTGTCGCAGATCAAGCTTTCGTTGCTAGTCAGAGAAGCGGGAAAGGTAAAGCTGGCTTTTCTTCTAGTAAGCAGAAATCTGCAAATGCTGCGCAACCAAAGAAGGAAGACAAAGATGAGAAGAAGGGTGACAAACAGAAGACATTTTGCAAATACTGTAAGGGAAATGATCATGTCATCAAAGCGTGTCCTAAGCTGGCTGCGAAAGAGGCTAAGAAGAAAGAGGCTGGTATGGCTGTTGCAGATGCCTCTCCTTCTAACAATGAATCTGCTAATGTTGTGCTAGATACAGAATGGGCATTCAATGCGCAGTGCAGTTATGACCCATCTTTGCATGACATATGTATGTCTGCAGTAGATTCAGATGTATGGTACTTTGACAGTGGTGCCACTAAGCATATCACCTCGCAGCGCAGTTTATTCACTTTCCTTGAGTCTGCTCCCACAGGGAATACTGTCACTTGTGCCAATAACTCCTCTTATCCCGTTGAAGGAGTTGGACAGATTGTGCTGAATGTTGCAAATGGCAACACCTTTACACTTTTTGATGCATTGTATGTGCCAGGGATCAAAAAGAATCTGCTGTCAGTCTCCGCATTTGCCAAAACAGGTTTGGTTGTAAAATTTGTGGATGACAGATGTACTGTTCATGATCTCTCTTGTGGTGACATCATTGTAGCATCTGGTTCACTATGTCGAGGGCTGTATAAGCTCAATATGGATGGCAAATGTGTAGAGGATTCAGCATGTGCTATTATGGATACGCAGGCTATTTCAGATGCAAAACTGTGGCATGCACGTTTTGGTCATCTGAATTTTGCAAGTTTGCTGCGCCTGCAGAAATCTGAAATGGTGTCTTCTTTGCCTAAGCTTGAGGCACCTGTCAAGCATGTTTGTGAGGGCTGCATATTGGGTAAAATGCAGCGTGCTTCCTTTCCCAAAGATGGATCAGTGAGAGCTGAACGCAGATTGCAGCTTGTTCACAGTGATGTTTGTGGTCCCATGCAAACTCCATCATTTGGAAACTACCTTTACTTCGTGACTTTCATTGATGATTTTACCAGGCATGCATGGGTATATCCTTTGAAGGCAAAGTCCGAAGTGTTTTTGTGCTTCAAACAGTTTTTGGTTATGGCTGAAAATGTGTCAGAAAGTAAGATGGGCACCCTCCGTTCAGATCGAGGGGGGGAGTATATGTCTTCAGAATTTAATGCATTTCTGGCTGAGCGTGGGATAAAACACCAATGTACAGTGCCGTATACACCACAGCAAAATGGTGTGGCTGAGAGAAAAAATAGGTCTCTCATGGAAATGGCAAGATGTATGGTTAAGAGTCAAAGTCTACCACATGGTTTTTGGCTTGAGGCTGTCATGTGTGCCACTTATGTACTGAACAGGTGTCCCACCAAAGCATTACAGGTTGTCACTCCATATGAGGCTTGGCATAGCCGCAAGCCATCTGTTGGCCATTTACGTGTTTTTGGTTGCCTGGCATATGCATTAGTGCCTGTGCAACATCGCAGAAAATTGGATGACAAAGCTGTCAAATGTATTTTTGTTGGATATAGTGCTGAGAGCAAAGGCTATCGTTTGTATCATCCACAGACAAAGCGCATTTTGGTTAGCCGTGATGTTGTATTTGTGGAAGATGCAGTTCAGCCCTTGGTTTCATGTACTAAGGAGACAGATATTAGCTCACGTGATGTCTATGATACATTGTTGCCTCTTTTCAGTGGTGCACAGTCAAGCGCAATACCTCATGAGGCAGTTTTTCAGCCTATGCAGGTTTTAAATGATGGCACAGATCAGCCTATATCTGATGCAGATGTGCATGATGCACTTGAGGATGAGAGACAAGAGATTGAGGGCTCTAGGAATATGCCTAGATGGCTGGTGCAGACTTTGCGTGACAGCAAGTTGGATGCCCCTTTGTCTAGTCGCACTCGTTCTGGCTCTCATGGTGCCTCTTATGCGTCAGATTGTTATGCATTGGCTGTTTCTAGTATGTGCGATGAAAGTGAGCCTGTTTCATTTGATGAGGCACAAAGTTCAGAAAATTGGATGGCTGCTATGCAAGCAGAATACGATGCTATTATGAAGAATGGTACATGGTCTTTATGTGACTTGCCCCCTGGCAAGAAGGCCATTGGCACTAAGTGGGTATACAAATTGAAGCGTAAGCCTGATGGCACAGTGGATCGCCATAAGGCTAGGCTTGTTGCAAAAGGTTATGCTCAAGAGAAGGGCATTGATTTTGATGAGACTTTTGCTCCCACATGTCGTATGACCACTGTTCGTAGCATCTGTGCATTAGCAGCTCATAATGGTTGGAATGTACATCAGCTGGACATAAAGACTGCGTTCTTAAATGGAGATTTGCATGAGGAGGTGTATGTATCGCAGCCTCGTGGTTTTGTTCAAAGAGGGCAGGAAAACAAAGTGTGCAGGTTAAAAAAGGCTTTATATGGTTTAAAGCAAGCTCCACGAGCTTGGTATGAAAAAATACATGCATATTTGACTGCACATGGGTTTCAGAATAGTCCAACAGAAAGCACTTTGTATGTTAAACGTGTGGATGGTGTACATCTAATCATTGCTCTCTATGTCGATGACATGCTGCTCACAGGACCAAATGAGAGTCATATTGCTGATTTTAAGGCTGATTTGAATGCCTCTTTTGAGATGTCAGATTTGGGGCATTTGCATCATTATTTGGGGATACAATTTAAGCAGTGTGATGGAGGTATTGCTTTGTGTCAGACAAAGTATATTGAAACATTGTTGCGGAGATTTGGCCTTGAAGACTGCAAGCCTATTGCTACTCCAATGGAGACAGGTTTGAAGTTGAGTCTTCATGATGCTGGAGATCACTTTGATGTCACACTCTATCAGACAGCTGTTGGTTGCCTCATTTATGTATGCATTACGAGGCCAGACATTCAGTTTGCAGTCTCACAGGTGAGCAGATTTATGCATAGCCCAGGCATTAAGCATTGGCAGGCAGTGAAGCGTATCTTTCGCTATTTGAGTGGTACTCGGCATCTTGGGTTGTTTTATCCCAAGGGGGGATCATTGCCGCCAGATTTACATGCTTTTTCAGATTCTGACTGGGCTGGTTGTTATGACACACGCGTGTCCACGAGTGGTTTTTGCTTCATGCTTGGAAGCTCATGCATATCATGGTTGAGCAAGAAGCAGCCTACTGTGGCCACTTCTAGTTGTGAAGCTGAGTACAGGGCAGCTTTCACAGCTACGGTTGAGTGTGTGTGGCTCAGACGCCTTATGGCTGATTTGGGTGTTGGGCAGCCATCTGCCACCACCATCTTCACTGACAGTCAGAGCGCATTGGCAGTTGCGCGGAACCCAGTGTTCCATGCTCGTACGAAGCACATTGAGGTGCACTACCATTATGTCAGGGAGAGACTCTCTGCAGGAGAGATCAGTTTGGCTTATGTGCCAACACAGGATAACCTTGCAGACCTTTTCACAAAGGCTCTGCCTCGTGAGAAGTTCGAAGCTTTTCGCAAAGCTTTGGGCTTACTCCCTTTTGTGGATTCGTCCACATAGCTAGACACTTCCCTATACATGAGTGCTAGCTCTTGTTCACCGCATCACTCCAGGGGGGATTTGTTACCATATTATAGTAGTGATGTGTGTGAACACACTTAGGACCGCCGGGGCACTTTTTCCCTCACTAGGAGTTTTTTTCCCCCGTGCATTGTATATACGCCCATTATCTTCTAGGGCTAGTAATCTTTCATTTTTGGCACTCATAATACACTACTGTGTTGTGCTCAAGCTCCCTCATCTTCTTGAAGTTGTGTGTGCATTCCTGCAACCCTAATTCCAACAGTGGGGTGATGACCAAAGTTCAGGGTCTAGTGCGCTAGTAAATCCAGACCAGATAGCTAACCTAGTACTAAGGAGATTGGGACAAACCTATCGCCCACCCATGCAGCCACAACAGCAGCAGCAGTGAATGAGGAGTGTACTACCTACAGGTCCTCATCTTTGCGGAGCATGTGGCGGTAACCATAAAACCGAAGAATGTAATACCTTTTCTCCTCTAGTCACAAACCAACCCACAAAGAAGTGGTGCCAGGCCTGTGCTTGGAACTTTACCCACACCACACAGGAATGTACTCGCATTACAAGAATGAGACAAGAGCGTGAGCAGCAAAGGAGTGGAGTGGCTCCAGAAATGCATCAACAATATACTAATTTTGAACGTAAGCCACCGATGGCATAAGAGCAAGCACGACCTGTACTTGGAGCTCAACCTCCTGCTCTTGGGACTGCTCCTGTGAGGGTTGTTGACTACGACAATTCAAATATGTGTAGAGACTTGGTAAACCCAGGCTATGTGGAGGAGGAATATGCATCATATTCATCCAAGGAAAATCTCTTTGAAAGTCCCGCATATCCAAGCCAAGCACTGGAGGCTCATCCCCAGAGGCCCAGGGGAACAAAATTCTTTGATGTTGCTAGGCAGCTACCAACCTAGGACTCCAGACCCCTCAAGTCAATGGCAGCAAAGGAAAGTAGAAGCCAAACTAATGGGCCCCTGTTATGAGTGCGGAGAACCCCATTGGGCTCGTGATTGTCCACATCGCCCAAGGCAAGCAGCTCGATCCAATACAACAGTACCACAGTTTCTGCCAATTGAAAGATATTGTCTAGGGTGTTGTGTAGAACACTTTCCAAAGGATTGTTTTTGCTGAAACCACATGAGGAAGGCACCTCTCAACCAAAGGTTTCACTCAACTTTGTAGAGAAAGTTCCATCGCCACCTTCATCAGATAATGAGAATGTCATGCCACTTAGAGTCATGACTAGATCACAGACACGAAATGCCGAAATGCAGACTGATGAGACACCTCGAACTAGGGATGCAAAGGCAAATCTAGTGGACAAGACCCTACATTCCAATAGAAAAAGGACCACTAGAAGGAAAAAGAACCGCAACAAGCAAACTAAGAGTGCATCCACTAGTTCTCAAGAAGTCTCTAAACAAAACATGAGGGATCAAACTTTTACATCCCAAGAAGTGCATGAGGAGCATCAACCTCAACCTAGGCCTAGTACTAAACAAGATGAGGCTAGTACCACCGAGAATAGTTCTGGGGGTTCTGTTTTTGTGGATAAGGTGAACGAGACTCTAGATGCCATCATTGATGCTCATAGAAGTCGCATTGTAGCTTTATCTGAGCTACCCAAGAAGCTTCAAGAATACCCAAACCCTCGTGTGAGGAGAAGATCAATCTAGCTGTACATCAGCAACTCATTAGGGAAGCTCAATCAATACTTGAGGTTCGCCCAACCTCTCTTAAGCCAACATTAGAAACCATACCAGTGTCATCAAGTTGGGAAATGAAAAGTGAGCTGATCTCACAAGCTCATAGCGAGAAGTCTACACCAATTGACACCCCATTGAAAGAAGGCATTCTGCCACCACCTAGTCTTGCCTTACCATGCAATGATGAAGTTATTGATGCCAGCGAGGACATGGCAAATGAGATGTGGGCAGCAGTTCATGAGAAAGTTAATGAAAATATGTCCTCTATTATTTCACCTCCATTCTCTGAAGTGGATTTTACCAGGGGCACAGAAAACAACTTTAGACACCCAAGCATCTAGGAGGAAGTTCAAACAATTGTTTCTCCTAGAAGTAAGCATACAATGAAAACCTTACCATCTTATTTGGGAGAATATGAGAACTGTTCTCAAACCTTGAGCATACCCTCCATGCATAGAAGGTTGACAAAGGAGATGGATATGGGTATCATGCAAGCTATTTTCTCAGCACCAGTGGCTTGTACCATACCTTTGCTTGATTTGATAAAGCTTCGTCCAGAGTTGTGGAATGATATTGCCACATGTTTGTCAGAGTAGGTATTGCTACAAAAGGGTCACCATCATTGTACTATACACCCTGAAACAAAGCATGTTATGCCAGTTCCTATCAACAAAGTAGAAAAATTTTGTGAGGACGATCAGGGAAATGCTACCCTCCCATTAGAAGTGCGAAAAGTAGCTTCAACTGTAATACTTGATAGTGGTGCAGGAGTGGGCATTGTGACAAGGTCCATTTGGGAAAAGTGGAGCAAACCACTATTAGGAGTACCAAGATGCGCTTGCAGCTAGCAGATGGAAGCTTAGAACATCCCATTGGGCTACTAGAGAACATATTAGTCACCACATGTGGGATTGAATATGAGCACACATTTGCAGTAGTGGATTTTGGAAAGCATCCAAACTATGAAGTGATATTGGGTAGACCATTCATGCGACAATTTCAAATGATTCAAGATTGGGGATACAATTATTTGTACCTCTGGCATGATTCTATCATCACAAGGATCAACCTAAAGAATCACTCATATCGTGATGTAACAAGGTCTCCACCAATAGATGAGTTTGATTCTGCTTCATCTGAGGGCTCAAGAGTTACATTGTCAGATGGGCGAGAAGATCTGTGGATGTGTGGAGCCTCATGTAGGGATTTCAACACTGAGAGACTTAAGGGTAATCGAAGTGTATCAGATAAGGCATACATTCCATAACCCTTCCCTGAGCACTTAATTAATCCCCTAGAATGGTCCTTGCAACATTATCAACATGTGCTTTACCTAAGCCAATTCAATTTTGTGACTCAGATGGATATGACATTATTCCTATACGAATGGTACAACCACGTGACTTTCTAGATGATTTGTACTATGGGGATGCATCCACAACAGCACTGCATGTAGAGGAAGTCTCAGTGGAGGATTTAACACTCGAATCTGCTAATGATGCTGATAAGGAAGATGGATGGGACTCTGATTTTGATAATGATGTGATAATCCCTGAGGAAGAGTTAGGAAAGGCACGCCTACCACAGCACTCACAAAGATTGTTGAGGGACATAGGACTGATTGGGAGCAAAAATTGCACTCAGTTCTTTGGGCATATAGAACAGCCTATAAAACATATGTGGGCACAACCCCATTTGAGCTTGCTTTTGGGCTAGATGCAATTCTTCCCATTGAATTTCTTGTACCTACTTTACGAGTCGCTAAACAATTGGACTGGACTGGTCTGGTCATGAGCTTTATCAACGCATTGATGAATTGGAAAATCTAGATGAGACCCGCTTATTGTGGTGGTAATGGGGATGTATGCTGAGAAGAGGAGACAAAAGCAATGGTATGATCGAAATGTAACAACTGGCTGATTCAAAAAAGGGGACCTTGTGCTCTTGTACACACTTAAGAAGCATAAGCGAAAGCTCAAGAAATGTGGCTTAGGACTGTTTGTGATTAATGAGCTTACTCCTAGTGGTGCAGTGCGTTTAGAGACACTAGAAGGTGAGCAAATGCCTAACTTCATTAATGGAAGTCATCTCAAGAAATACAATGAACCATTAACTGAAGTCATGCTTCAACAAATGCATGCTGCCCACACACGGAAAGAAGCACATGACCTACTTAAACGTCAGGCTCAAGAAGAGGCTAAAGCTAGAGTTGCAAAAGCCAAGGAGTGTCGCAAGGCTTCTGTGTTGGCCTTACAGTTGGCTACTGATGCAATATGTCGATCCTTTCAATATTCATGTGTGCCTTCATCTTCATGCGACTACCGACTTTGTCTCTGCCTTAATTGACTCTGGTGCAGATTATAATGTTCTCTCATTTGACACATGGATAGCCTTGGGACAACCAACACTTGTGCACATTCCTATTGACTTACAAAGCTTCTCAGGTGAAGATAACCCTATAGAAGGAAAATGTGTCATTATGATATCCATTAGGGATCACCAGATGTCAGTTCCCTTTTATGTGGCTAGTAAGTCCAAGGCAATGGTAGAGGTTGTTCTTGGTCGTTCATGGTTAAGTGCTACCAATTGTTCGTTAGATTGGAAGAATAGACAATACAAATTGCAAATTGATTCTCATTGCATCTTGGGATCTGCTGCTCCACGAGTTTTATCACGTCAAAAGGGTGGTAGTTCTACCTTACACAACCCACTTTCAACATCTGCTCTTCAAGCTCCAAGACAAATGATGTGGATAATCGATGAGTCCTCAAGTGAGGGCCATGGCTGGCATGTTCCAACTACTCTAGTCACTACTCAAAGAAGGCCAGGCAAGAAGGAATTATCAATTTGGCTACCCAAAGATGCGTACAAACTTGTACCATCTAGCCTAGTTGCTAAACCTCCTAAAAAGCACATCTTTTCCAAGCCTAAACCTCAGATTGTTACTCATTGGGTCCCAAAGCATGTTCTTAAAGCACAAGGCTATTATGAGAGTGCAATAGCACTTTGGCTTCCCAAATGTCATGGTTTGCTAGAGGTAAAAGAGTGTATCAAAAAGATTCCAAAAGACACCCTTGGTTTTCCATATCAGTGGTGCAAAGAAAATCAACACAACCTCTTCAAGATAGGATAGGTGGTTGTGATAGCACCTACAAATCTCCTTGTGTTGACCTTCCCAAAACATGTATTGAATCACCAGTTGTCCCAATTTCTCCTTGTTACACAATTCCACCATCAACTTGTGTACCTAAGACAAATCCAACTTTACATGAGTCTCCTTTGAGCATAGATTCTAGCACTTCACTGCCTAAATCCTCTTATCTTGCTCAAATTCCTCGATTCCCACCTCTTAAGAAGGACATACCCAAAACCAAAGGTAAGGCATTAATACTACCACTACAAGGGATCGGGCTCATACCCGCGCTCCTAGCCGCTAAAAATGACTTGTGAAAAAAAGTAGCGGGCCCGTGTATCAGCGCGTGTATCATCGCGGCCACAGACATGCGTGTAAAAGCGCGTGTATAGCACCTTTCAGACCCGCTTTTACACGGGTGTGTAGCCGCGTTCTTTTTACAGACGCGTTGATACATGCGGCTATACACGCTTTTTCTTATTTTAGATGCGCTTATACACGGGTGTATAGCCGCATTCTGTTAAGTTCAGATGTCTCAGATGCGTTTATACCAGCGTCTATACACGCGTTTCTTTAATTTAGATGCGCTTATACACGCGTAATTACCAGTTTTGACGCATTAATACACGCGTATTTTACAGGGTATCCGCGTAGATACACGCAAATTTTAGCAGTTTTGACGCGTTTATACACGCGAACAGAGAGCAAAAAAAAAATCCAGAGAGTGCTATTTGGTGCCTGAATACTGTTCCAGCATTCCAGCACCCAATAGCACTCTCTGGATTTTTTTTTTTTGTGCATTAGACCATCCCATTAGACCATCCACGAAGAACATATGCACGAGGGAGATTAAGACAAGAACGACATGAATGCATACATTGTCAATACACGATTCAAGACAGACATGAATGTAATACTATCGATCAATCAATTCAATATTACGATCAAAATTTCATACATGTATACAAGGGAGTCCATATCTCGAAGTAGCCCATGGCTTGAGTTTACAAAAAAATATATACAATCACATCCTCAATATGGAATGTGATACTATAAGTCTGAGTACTACTCAGACTCAGATGATGACTCGGTGCTCCCTCCATGCTCAGATGAGCTCACATCGGTCGGAATGTCCGATGAGTAGTGCTCACGTCCACCCTCTGCAGCGGCGGCCGGTGGATCATCAGCAGCTTGTGCCTGTTCAAGTAATATATAGTATATAAGTATATATATATGTAATTCAATAAACCAAAACCATTCGTTTAGAATTTTCAAGTACCTGTCGACCGTATGGTCTCATGGCCATCTCAAACTGCGCGTCCGTAATATGTCCCTCGGCTCTGAAGATGGCCCACGTGTCACGTCTGCTATGCCGGCGAGCATACGCAGTATCGTGGGTTGTGGGCTTCCTCCCCGTAACCCGTCGTTGTATCATAATCAACACAATTTGTAAGATTAAACAATCATAGAATCAATGAATTAAGTAAACAATCAAATAAAGTGGCAAGATACTTACGAACTCTGCCTCCCATGACTCGACGCCGCCAGATCCGAAATGCGAAGATCCAATGGTCTCCATCTGGATCCGTCGTGCCTCCACATGCTGCCTGCTCTTCACGCCACCCTCTGCTCGTTTCTTTGCCTCCTTCCACTCGCGTTTGTGCGCAGTGGCAAGTTTCTCGGCAGGATAGCCACCCGCAGCTACATTTAGCCAGTCATCGTACGCGAGTTTTTTAAGGTGAGATCTTTTATTACTTAAGATCTCCCTTATTCGTGTCCTTCCCCATACATCCGAGAATGTAGCATGTGGGGGATTGGGGTACCGACTATGTACAGCCTCTATCACCTCCCCAACTAATCGGCTATTTTGATCTTTAAATTTAATAAAACAATTTCTATATGAGTTTGATACTACCCCACGCATGTACTCCATTACCTCCCTCCCCCTCGCATCCATCACTATCCCGCCCCTATCCGTCACATCATAGCAGACCACTCTCTCCATCTCTCTCATCTTCTCCTCTTCCGAACTGTCTCCTCTAACTCTTCTCCCTCTATCTCCTCTCTCACCGCGTGCCCTACTACCTCCCCCACCTCCCCCACCAAAGCACCCACCGCATCCTCCACTCCCACTCTTCCTACTGCTGCGGGTGGAGTCACGACTGGGGGGTTGTCTACGTGACGGTGGCTGTGAGCCCTGACGTGACGGTGGCTCTGAGGGAGCACGTGATGGTGGCTGTGAGGGTGTACGTGAGTGTGTCTGGGACGAGGTATGTCTCCTCGGTGGATGTGGAAGAGGAGAAGCTGCATGCCGTCTCGTCGGACTCAGAGGAATAGACGGCACTGGAGTGCCCTGGATACTCGCGGTAGGGGTATAGACACCAGGCAAGGAAGGAGGGGGATGGGCATACATATACTCTGTAAGCTCAACCGGACCAGGTTGGTGCCCAAAATGATTCAGCATCTCCATCAACCAATTGCTGTAGGCAAATGGATCGGATGAAGAACCTGGAATATCCATAAAGAACCTGCAACAAACATCTTCATGTACATCATGGGCTGTCTCTTGACTCACACAAATATCATCATTCAAGTCAGTTGTGTTGCCTGCAAATCATGAATTCTGAAATGCAGTCTCTGCAGAAACGCATGTATACACCCGTCAAAAAATGCGTGTATACACCCGTCCAGAAACGCGTGTATATCCACGTGAACAGACTCTGCAGACAGATTACACGCGTTTCTACACGCGACCTGCGAAAATTTTTTTTCAAAAAGACCGACCCCCGACAAAGACAGAGTGTCCTTATAAAAGGACTATTGTCGTCCCTGTCAGGATCATTCACCCAATCGTGTGCAAATAGCATAAACAAAAGGACGGAGACAAACCCAAAGAGCAAAGAGCAAATAGCATAAACAAATCTGAGGAAAGAGACAAGGCACAGGACAAAGTGACTCACCTCTGAAAAAGTGAGTCTTCTCTGCTCCTTCTCTGCTCCCTCCTTCTCCCGTGTGTGTGCTCCTTTCTCTGCTTCCTCCTTGCTGTTGGAAGAGGCGAAAACAGGCGAAAACGCAAGCAGTGTTGATTTGTTTGTTCAAAATCTATATTTGGGGAAGGCGGGCTATTTTTAGTTTAAACATACTGCCGCATTTATATTCGCGTTTATAAACGCGTGTATATTCGCGTGTATGGATTTTAGCTGCGTTTATACACGCGTTTTGCAGAAATTACCCGCGTTAATACACGCGATTTTTAGGAAGTAGCCGCGTTAATACATGCAATTTTTAGGAAATAGCCGCGGCAATACACGTGATTTTTGTGCTTTCATTAGAAACATATTATGATTTTGTGTTTTCTGATTTGTACACAGTGTTACCATATTATAGTAGTGATGTGTGTGAACACACTTAGGACCGCCGGGGCACTTTTTCCCTCACTAGGAGGTTTTTTCCCCCGTGCATTGTATATACGCCCATTATCTTCTAGGGCTTGTTATCTTTCATTTTTGGCACTCATAATACACTACTGTGTTGTGCTCAAGCTTCCTCATCTTCTTGAAGTTGTGTGTGCATTCCTGCAACCCTAATTCCAACAATTGGTATCAGAGCAGGCTTCATCCTCCCGGGCAGCATCACCGGCACCTGCCGCTTCATCTCCTCCGATTGCGACGAGATTTCACGAGCGTCTGCAGGTTAGTATATGCCGTGGGAGGGCCCGTAGGGCTTGGTTTTTTCAGAATTTTGATCTGAAGTCATTTCGCCCTCCGTTTTTGCATTCCAAGTACTGCGCAGGCAAAATCGTCCTACTGTGCAGATTTTCTGTCAAGATTAAAATCTGCAGGACAGGTGCCCATTCGTCTGTTTTGGGCTGTGCTACATAGCACAGGTCGATTTTATACAGGTTTGCCTCTTACAGACAGCATTTACATCTAGTAGTACAGTCATTGGCCATGGCTGACAACAATGATGTATCCCGCATGTTGGCTGCTGAGGATAAGTTGGATGGCACCAACTATCCATTGTGGGCATATATGATGCGACATGTATTGGTAGCAAAGGGGTTATGGAACATTGTGCAGGGTATTGATGCACGTCCTATTGTGGCTAGGAATGCTGCAAACACATCAGAAACAGGTACTGTTGATGATGGTGCAGGCACAAGTGCTGTAGCAGCTGTTCGAGAACCACCACTTTCAGCAGAGCAGATTCGTTGGGATGGTAGAGATGCGCAGGCTCATGCCTTGATTGCGCTGTCTGTCAAACGTACCATTATCCCACATATTCGCTCCTACAGGACTTCTAAGGATGCTTGGGATGTACTTGCCACATTGTATCAGGCAAGAAATGAGGCTCGTGTTGCTTACCTCCGAAAACAGTTGGAGAGTGAGCATATGAACGAAGGTGATTCTATGGATAGCTTTTTGACAAAGATCAAGGATTTCAAAGAGCAGCTCATTTCTGCAGATGAAATCCTGTCAGACAGTTCACTTGTGCAGACTGTTTTGAATGGTCTACCAGATTCTTATCAGGGTTTTGCTTCCACTCTTCGCTTGATGATGAAAGGCAATCCCAATGCCTTATCATTTGAGGAGTTAGTTTCTGTTTTGCTGCAAGAAGACCAGTCAAGGCAAAACAGGAATATTATGCGTGTCGCAGATCAAGCTTTCGTTGCTAGTCAGAGAAGCGGGAAAGGTAAAGCTGGCTTTTCTTCTAGTAAGCAGAAATCTGCAAATGCTGCGCAACCAAAGAAGGAAGACAAAGATGAGAAGAAGGGTGACAAACAGAAGACATTTTGCAAGTACTGTAAGGGAAATGATCATGTCATCAAAGCTTGTCCTAAGCTGGCTGCGAAAGAGGCTAAGAAGAAAGAGGCTGGTATGGCTGTTGCAGATGCCTCTCCTTCTAACAATGAATCTGCTAATGTTGTGCTAGATACAGAATGGGCATTCAATGCGCAGTGCAGTTATGACCCATCTTTGCATGACACATGTATGTCTGCAGTAGATTCAGATGTATGGTACTTTGACAGTGGTGCCACTAAGCATATCACCTCGCAGCGCAGTTTATTCACTTTCCTTGAGTCTGCTCCCACAGGGAATACTGTCACTTGTGCCAATAACTCCTCTTATCCCGTTGAAGGAGTTGGACAGATTGTGCTGAATGTTGCAAATGGCAACACCTTTACACTTTTTGATGCATTGTATGTGCCAGGGATCAAAAAGAATCTGCTGTCAGTATCCGCATTTGCCAAAACAGGTTTGGTTGTAAAATTTGTGGATGACAGATGTACTGTTCATGATCTCTCTTGTGGTGACATCATTGTAGCATCTGGTTCACTATGTCGAGGGCTGTATAAGCTCAATATGGATGGCAAATGTGTAGAGGATTCAGCATGTGCTATTATGGATACGCAGGCTATTTCAGATGCAAAACTGTGGCATGCACGTTTTGGTCATCTGAATTTTGCAAGTTTGCTGCGCCTGCAGAAATCTGAAATGGTGTCTTCTTTGCCTAAGCTTGAGGCACCTGTCAAGCATGTTTGTGAGGGCTGCATATTGGGTAAAATGCAGCGTGCTTCCTTTCCCAAAGATGGATCAGTGAGAGCTGAACGCAGATTGCAGCTTGTTCACAGTGATGTTTGTGGTCCCATGCAAACTCCATCATTTGGAAACTACCTTTACTTCGTGACTTTCATTGATGATTTTACCAGGCATGCATGGGTATATCCTTTGAAGGCAAAGTCCGAAGTGTTTTTGTGCTTCAAACAGTTTTTGGTTATGGCTGAAAATGTGTCAGAAAGTAAGATGGGCACCCTCCGTTCAGATCGAGGGGGGGAGTATATGTCTTCAGAATTTAATGCATTTCTGGCTGAGCGTGGGATAAAACACCAATGTACAGTGCCGTATACACCACAGCAAAATGGTGTGGCTGAGAGAAAAAACAGGTCTCTCATGGAAATGGCAAGATGTATGGTTAAGAGTCAAAGTCTACCACATGGTTTTTGGCTTGAGGCTGTCATGTGTGCCACTTATGTACTAAACAGGTGTCCCACCAAAGCATTACAGGTTGTCACTCCATATGAGGCTTGGCATAGCCGCAAGCCATCTGTTGGCCATTTACGTGTTTTTGGTTGCCTGGCATATGCATTAGTGCCTGTGCAACATCGCAGAAAATTGGATGACAAAGCTGTCAAATGTATTTTTGTTGGATATAGTGCTGAGAGCAAAGGCTATCGTTTGTATCATCCACAGACAAAGCGCATTTTGGTTAGCCGTGATGTTGTATTTGTGGAAGATGCGGTTCAGCCCTTGGTTTCATGTACTAAGGAGACAGATATCAGCTCACGTGATGTCTATGATACATTGTTGCCTCTTTTCAGTGGTGCACAGTCAAGTGCAATACCTCATGAGGCAGTTTTTCAGCCTATGCAGGTTTTAAATGATGGCACAGATCAGCCTATATCTGATGCAGATGTGCATGATGCACTTGAGGATGAGAGACAAGAAATTGAGGGCTCTAGAAATATGCCTAGATGGCTGGTGCAGACTTTGCGTGACAGCAAGTTGGATGCCCCTTTGTCTAGTCGCACTCGTTCTGGCTCTCATGGTGCCTCTTATGCGTCAGATTGTTATGCATTGGCTGTTTCTAGTATGTGCGATGAAAGTGAGCCTGTTTCATTTAATGAGGCACAAAGTTCAGAAAATTGGATGGCTGCTATGCAAGCAGAATACGATGCTATTATGAAGAATGGTACATGGTCTTTATGTGACTTGCCCCCTGGCAAGAAGGCCATTGGCACTAAGTGGGTATACAAATTGAAGCGTAAGCCTGATGGCACAGTGGATCGCCATAAGGCTAGGCTTGTTGCAAAAGGTTATGCTCAAGAGAAGGGCATTGATTTTAATGAGACTTTTGCTCCCACATGTCGTATGACCACTGTTCGTAGCATCTGTGCATTAGCAGCTCATAATGGTTGGAATGTACATCAGCTGGACATAAAGACTGCGTTCTTAAATGGAGATTTGCATGAGGAGGTGTATGTATCGCAGCCTCGTGGTTTTGTTCAAAGAGGGCAGGAAAACAAAGTGTGCAGGTTAAAAAAGGCTTTATATGGTTTAAAGCAAGCTCCACGAGCTTGGTATGAAAAAATACATGCATATTTGACTGCACATGGGTTTCAGAATAGTCCAACAGAAAGCACTTTGTATGTTAAACGTGTGGATGGTGTACATCTAATCATTGCTCTCTATGTCGATGACATGCTGCTCACAGGACCAAATGAGAGTCATATTGCTGATTTTAAGGCTGATTTGAATGCCTCTTTTGAGATGTCAGATTTGGGGCATTTGCATCATTATTTGGGGATACAATTTAAGCAGTGTGATGGAGGTATTGCTTTGTGTCAGACAAAGTATATTGAAACATTGTTGCGGAGATTTGGCCTTGAAGACTGCAAACCTATTGCTACTCCAATGGAGACAGGTTTGAAGTTGAGTCTTCATGATGCTGGAGATCACTTTGATGTCACACTCTATCAGACAGCTGTTGGTTGCCTCATTTATGTATGCATTACGAGGCCAGACATTCAGTTTGCAGTCTCACAGGTGAGCAGATTTATGCATAGCCCAGGCATTAAGCATTGGCAGGCAGTGAAGCGTATCTTTCGCTATTTGAGTGGTACTCGGCATCTTGGGTTGTTTTATCCCAAGGGGGGATCATTGCCGCCAGATTTACATGCTTTTTCAGATTCTGACTGGGCTGGTTGTTATGACACACGCGTGTCCACGAGTGGTTTTTGCTTCATGCTTGGAAGCTCATGCATATCATGGTTGAGCAAGAAGCAGCCTACTGTGGCCACTTCTAGTTGTGAAGCTGAGTACAGGGCAGCTTTCACAGCTACGGTTGAGTGTGTGTGGCTCAGACGCCTTATGGCTGATTTGGGTGTTGGGCAGCCATCTGCCACCACCATCTTCACTGACAGTCAGAGCGCATTGGCAGTTGCGCGGAACCCAGTGTTCCATGCTCGTACGAAGCACATTGAGGTGCACTACCATTATGTCAGGGAGAGACTCTCTGCAGGAGAGATCAGTTTGGCTTATGTGCCAACACAGGATAAGCTTGCAGACCTTTTCACAAAGGCTCTGCCTCGTGAGAAGTTCGAAGCTTTTCGCAAAGCTTTGGGCTTACTCCCTTTTGTGGATTCGTCCACATAGCTAGACACTTCCCTATACATGAGTGCTAGCTCTTGTTCACCGCATCACTCCAGGGGGGATTTGTTACCATATTATAGTAGTGATGTGTGTGAACACACTTAGGACCGCCGGGGCACTTTTTCCCTCACTAGGAGGTTTTTTCCCCCGTGCATTGTATATACGCCCATTATCTTCTAGGGCTTGTTATCTTTCATTTTTGGCACTCATAATACACTACTGTGTTGTGCTCAAGCTTCCTCATCTTCTTGAAGTTGTGTGTGCATTCCTGCAACCCTAATTCCAACACACAGGATGTCATCAACCTCTTCAAGCAGTTCTGGGGAAGATGAGACAATGCGTCATCGTAATCGCGATGTGTGGTTGGGACAACGAATCAAATGTATGTGTAATCGATGTCAAGGATGCATTGTACGAGCACGTCGAATTACCTTGAATCACATCTCCATGTATGGAGAATGGAATCAAACAGGTTTAGAGGTGAGTAGATATAAATTGATGGTATTCAAATGACTCATGGTATCCAAATTAAATTAATAGAGTTGTAATATATAAACTCTAATTGAAGCAGGATGCAGTACCACACCCTAACATGGTACCCTACGCGCGACGAGAGCACGTAAAGCGTCGACGAGATGATGCTGGAGCTTCGGGATCTATTGTCAGAGATGAGTGGGAAAGGGATGACAATAGCCCTGCACCCCACGAAGTTGTGGAAGAGGAGGTGCTTGATGATATGGTGCGGAATCTTTTTAAGGATGATCCCAAAGGTATGGACGACGATGATATGGAACAAGAACATCTTTATAAGGCTTCATCGACACCGGTGTTTGAAGGGTGCACATTCTCAGTTTTACGTGCTTCACTTGAACTACTTAATATACAAACAATTTATGGATGGAGCAATGCAAGTCTTGACGCATTGTTGAAGTAAGCATTCTAACTTACAAATTTGAATTAGTGGTTTAAGGTTTAGGATTTAAGACTAATTATAATTGATGATATTGGATGCAGGCTATTATCAAACATGCTTCCAAAGGAAAATAGGCTACCCACCTCAAGAGACATAGCGAGGCGCTATGTGACATCTCTTGGAGGACTGGATTATGTGACATCTCTTGGAGGACTGGATTATGATAAAATACATGCATGCGTCAATGATTGCATTCTCTTTCGTGGGACGCATAAGGAGGCTCTACATTGTCCCACTTGTGGTGGAGCAAGGTACAGAACAGATATGAAGAGTTTTGATGTACCTCGTAAAGTCTTGCGACACTTTCCTATAATTCCTCGCATCAAACACATGTTCAAGTGCAAATCCATAGCAGAGCTCATGTCATGGCATTCCTCACATCGATCGGATGATGGCATGTGGAGAATTCCCGCAGACACTCCTGCTTGGAAGCATATTGAAGATGAGTGGCCCAGCTTTAAAACAGAGCCCAGAAACTTGAGACTTGGCCTGGGTATGGATGGAGTGAATCCATTTGGTTTCAAAAGCACCGCATACAGCGTGTGGCCAGTTGTGTTGGTGAATTACAACCTTCCACCATCAATGGCGATCAAGAAGGGACATCTTATGTTATCCCTTCTAATTCCAGGGAAACATAAAGTCAAGCATATGGATGTTTATCTTGAACCACTGATTGATGAGTTGGAGGAACTATGGAGAGGTGTTGCGGTGGTGGACATTAGTAGGCCTCCCTCCTCTCGACACTTCGACTTAAAAGCAGTGTTGATGTGGACAATGCATGACTTTCCAGGATACAGCGATTGTTCTGGTAAGAATTCTAATTACCTCCCTACTCTATTACTATTGGCTATATATATTAATTAGACGGTTTGACTTTATTATTCTAACTTTTATTTATATTTTAACAGGTTTGAAAACATCGAGTAAACATGCATGTCCTGTTTGTGGCCCTTCGTTAGTACATGAGTATGCTGACGGTTTGTGTAAGACTATATTCGATAATCATCATCGATTTCTCCCCTCAGATCATCCTAAATATGTTGCTAGTAAGAGTAACATTCCTCCACAAACACTTCGTGCAAAAGATTGGAAGCGTATTTGGGAGTCTACAACTATTCTTCCTCCAGATGGCATGAACAGGTATAGTGATGTTTTTTCAATCTTGTTTTGTGTAGTCTCTAATTGGATTAAAGGTCACATAGAGCAATCCCTTGTGTAGGTACTCCATTTTTTTTCGGCTGCCATATTGGACCCATCTTAAGATCAACCATCTTCTTGATCCCATGCACATCTTCAAGAATGTGGGATCTGGTATTTGGGAACATATTATTGGTAAACGAGACAATGTTAGCGTACGTGAGGACTTGCGGGTCGCAGGACGTATGCGTCAAGCTTGGCCACGAGAGGTGGGTGGGCATGTTCGTCTTCCGCCTGCACCATGGATTATATCAAAGAAAGAGGAGAAGCAGGTAAAGCAGGCCATCACCACTTTGCGTACTCCCACTGGATGCATGAGATCATTGAAGGGAGCCTTTACAACCACTAAGAAAAGAGGCGTTGAGCAACTATATGGGTTGAAGTCCCACGATTGGCACAAGATGCTTCAAGTAAGTGTTTTCCAAGTCTTGTACGTACGTTGAAATTAAATTTTGTAATGCCATAAACCATAAATGTGCTCTTATGTGCGCAGTTCATACTACCTACTAGCATCGACCATTGTGCAAATAAGAGTTTGAAAAAATGTATTTATAAGATGGGCGAGCTTGTGAGGTATGTAAAACCCATGCTCAGATCACCCTTCATTATACCTTGCAAAATGAACGTGCATGAGGTATAACGTACTATTTATTTATTTTTCAGATATGTTAGTTCCAAAGCAATTGATCCAGCCACGTTGGATGATGCGCGTGTTATGGCAATGGAGGTGGTTTGTTTGGTAGAGGAGACTTTTCCGCGAACCATTCTCACAAGTCAACTACATCTCATTGTGCATTTAGTGGACGAAATTGCTTTATGTGGTACTGTGCATGCACGCTGGATGTTCTTCCTAGAGCGCTTCATGAAGACCTTAAAAGACTTTGTGAGGCAAAGTGCAAGGCCTGAAGAAAGCATGGCCGAGGGTTGGTTGATACAAGAGTCTCTTGTATATATTTTAGAATTTCTTGGTCAGGTGGACAGCTCTTTGCCACGACTATGGAGCAATGAAGAGGACTTGAGGATGACCTCTATTGTGCCTCAAGGAAAAGGACAGAATAAAGTAATTGACAGAACATTGATTGATGATCTCAATTTCACTTGTATCCTTAATAGTGATGTGATGAGCAGATGGGTTACAAGATATAAGGATGCAAAGACAAAAAGACAAGCAGAAAGAGCTCTCTTTCGGAGGCAACATGGCTCTCGGAAGGCGTACCCTAAGCATCTAGCAACACTTCCGAATGATATCCATGTTGATTGGTTGCATGAGGAAATGGAGAGAGCAGAGAGCGACGAGGGGCTGCATATCACGGCGGAAGAATGGGAGTATGCACGAGGATGCATGTCAAAGGTACATAGAACTAATGTTTTGCATTAGTTGTAAGTGATTTGCTTTTAATATTTATTCACATTGCTTACACAAATATTGCTTCTATTTTGGTCCAGTGCACTATGTTCAATGATATATGGTGTGAAGGCAAGCATTTTCGAACACAAAGAATTGATGAAAAGAGAAATACACAAGATTGCGGTGTCATTAGTAGCTTTGAGGGAGCTAATGGAAAAATGGATGATTATTGTGGCATAATCCAAGACATATTTAGGCTTGACTTTCGTCGCTTCTTTGTGTATGTTTTAGATGTCAAATGGCAAATGAACGTGGTGGAAAAAGGGCCTGATGCAACGATAAAACGCCATGCAAGTGGATATGTAACTATTGACTATACAAAGTTCTGGCAAACAAAGAAAGATAGGCTCGTATTGCCACAACAATGTGAGCAGGTATGCATTTTTTTACTAATGTGTTTCATGTACATATATATCTAAGCTTGCGTACCCCTTGACTTTTGATATGCTAATTAATTACTGTACTGTGTGTATTTGAGTAGGTTATCTATCTACCAATGGTGCATGACATCAAATGGTGGTACGTCATCCCTATTGCACCACGTTCCAAAGTGATGTATAATACATTCACTGATATGGAGCATATGGAGGATGTAACAAGCCGCAATGAAGATGATGTCGAACATGCCATTGAAGATGTTGTGATCGATGATCAAGAAATAAGAGATAATCATGATAATGAGGATGAGCATGCCATTTCTCATGATCATGAGAATGACCCTACCATTGAGGATGATGGTGATGTTGATGAGGATGATCAGGACATCGATACCATTATCAATGGAGTACAGAATATCGATAGTGGAATAAATTTAATCGTAGCCTTACCAATTGATCAAATGGATATTGATGTTGATCGTTTGGCAAGGATGGATCTTATTGAAGATGAGATCGAACCCTAACCAATCCGTCACTGTATGTTCTAAATTGATGACATTTCTATCATCTCATATGCATGATTTATTTTTGAATATATTTCATTGTTGTAAATGCATGTAGTGGGATTGTGTAATGATGTATACTGTAATGTACTATGAGATGGTTTAAGGAAAATAGTTTTTAATTTTGTAAAGGAATTCAGTTTTTTTTCAGTTTTTCTCTGCCATACGTGTATTAATCCGTGTATAGTAGCGTGTATTTATCCGTGTATAATAGCGAGTATTAATCCGTGAATATTACCGTGTATAGATGCGTGTATTACTGCGTGTATATAAATGCGTTTATACACGCGTTGATAAATGCAAACATACACGCGAACTTAAATGCTAAAATACACGCGCCCGATTCTATTCAAATACAGGCACGACCATACACGCGTTCGTAATTTATCGCATGTATGAAACGCGTGTATGGCAGCATTGTGTTGTAGTGTAAAATTGAAGCTCTTTGGTAGATCAGTGTTTGAATAGTCTCACATTTACTAATGTGGTTCCTTATGCCTTTAGAGGATTGTGTTCTTTTTGAGATGATCTTATCTACAATGTTTTTGATAGGGATTGTAATGATGGATGTGAGTGTATAAAGTTTGAAGTTTCTAAATTTCATTGTTCTACGCCCAGATACCTCCTGATGGATACTTGGCGAGATACATGTCCACCATGCATTGACCCTGATAGTACTCAACCTGATAGTACTCAACCTGAACATCGCGGGGGCTATAGTGCTCCTCATTTTCTAGGTACTTTTATGCTCCCTTAGGTGAAAATTGCTGTGGGCATCACTTTGTCACTTTATTCTATCAACAGCATCACCCATTTCCACATTGTCAAGAGTGTACACGACTCGTATTAGGAGAAGCTTCACACATTTGTTGGCTATGCCGCTCTTACTTTCGATGATATGGCACGGGCTTAATGAAACAAATTGTGGGAATTACACCCCAACGCCATAACCTTCTTGATGTGAGAGTACCAGACTGAGGACCAAATCAACATAGATTACCTGAGGAGATTCAAGCACAACAATGGAGGGATACATGCATAAATGATTTGCAACCACCTATCTTGCAAGCCCTCCTTCCCCCAGCCTCAACATGTCAATTTTGGATCACTAGTAGTAGTTCCAAAATCAAAATTGTCTACTTAACCTTCCCATAGAACCAATGCCATATTTTAGCGAGGAAGCACTCCTTCCTCTACCACCTTCTCCAGAGGCCGGTTTTTGTACAGGGTTGTCCTTGCATCCTGAAGTGATTGATACCATCTTTCCAGCAGAAGTGGACACAGATCCACCAGCAGTGCAAGGGTAAGCTTATCAACTCCACAATAAGATCAACAAGCCAGGGCACTTTTCTCCCACTGGGTTTTTCCCCTCAGCTGTATTCGGTGATTGGCACCAATAACAAATTTTATTCTTTTCTTTTCTTTTCTTGTTTGTTAATAAATATTTTGCAGAGATCTCAGCTAACCAAGAGCATACAAACACGCCCCAATAGTCCACCTACCGTGCACACAAATTAGAAAGGGGGGAGACATGCAATGCCTACAAAGAGCAAAGAGAAGCAATCTGCACAACATCAGCAATGTATCAATGCAAATGCACAACATCAACGAGCACTACAACATGTGTATTCAAATCATAATCTTTTGTTCTTTACGTGCTTTTAACTTTTGGATATATTGTTTGCATGTTCACACACAGTTGGCTGGTTTAAGTTTTAAATTAGTTGTTAAAATGTGGTGAGTGATTTCGAGATTCTTAGAGGACTTAGTAGAAGGTATTTCTATTTGAAGACGGTGTAGGATATATACCAACGGAGTATGCCAAGTTCTTATGCTCTCGAAGTATATTAGTTATCCCTAGTGGTAGCTACCTCTTCTCTTAGGTATGGGCTAGTTGCTAGGATTAATAAAAAATTTACGAAAATCATGCCCTAAAAAATATATACAAGTGAATCGAGACATGACGTGTCTACAGCCATGTGGAATTCTTGGTAGGACCTTGGGTTGTCTTAGCACCTTGGGGCCGATGCCTTGGTTTCCATGGGGTGAACACTGACATCTAAAAGATTCAGAAAAAGACCTTCAAGGACTCTATCGGCTTGATAGATGTTGGTAGGACTCTGGGGTACATCATGGGCCCTCAAGACCCATGCCCTCATCTTCATGGGGTACATTATGGGCCCTCGAGACCCATGCCCTCATCTTCATGGGGTACTCCTTATGTCAAAAAGAAAGAAAAGGGTCTGTCGCCCTTGAGATACTTAGCGGCCTTTAGATTCTCTTGGCGGAGGTCTCTTGGCCATTGCTTGGGTCTCATTGGGATGGAACCTTCCTCCTTTTACACACACACCCCCAAAAAAAAGAGAAAAAAAAGAAAAAAAAAAGAAAAAAAAGGTCCAATCACCATTGCTCATATTTAGGAGTCGGGTTGCCACTTAGGACACTTGTAGACTGCGGCACACTTGCCTTTGCATAGCACTATCTACCACTTAGTCTCACTTTGACTAGTCTTTACTCAACTCTTTTAGCACTCTTTAAAACTCTAATCGGCCTTTCACTTGTATGCTCACGTGTGAGATTATCATTGCTGGTTTTTTTTTCAATAAAAGGCTTTACTTGTCTTCTATTGTTTTTTGCAGCTTTTGCTTCTACCGCGCCTGAGGACGTGCACGATTTAGGAAGGGGGGAATGTTCCATGGGAACACTCACGGGAACACAGATTATGGAAGGAAGCCGGAAGCAATTAATGCGAGAGAGCGGGGTTGTAGCCATGGGAACATAAAGATGCACATCATTTTTCCATATTTTTGTGCCGAAGTGCAATGTAAATCATTTTAGGCCAATGTGGGTTCTAAATGAGAGTTCTAAGTGTATTAAGCAAGGCTCACTTATAGGGTTGTTCGCCCATGTTTGTGAAAGAGGCCTAGGGTTAGGGTTAGTGGCATCTCTACAAAAGAGATGTTAGCTAAAGAAAGTGGACGTTTTTTGCCATTCCCATAAGCTATTGAGTGAAGCTCTTGAGCTCTCAAGCTATGGCAGCTCTCTAACTCTCTCTCTATTGTACTCTAATGAGCATGAAGCTCCAATGAGTATAGCTCCACTTCATTCTCTTAATCTGTTTTAGCATCATTGAAGTAGATTAGTCTATGATTAGTTGAATGCTTCTTTCTTTCTCTTGTGTATGCTGCATGCTTGTAGTGTGTGTGTGTGTAATCTCCATTGATGCAAGCTCTTGCCCACTTCTTTGGCAATGAGTTATTCATGGATAGACTCTCTCTATGAGCTTGTGGGTTTGTGAATGTTACATTCTCTGCTTGCTTAAGCTTGTGGGTAAGTAGATGCACGCTTATGGATTTGCAGGCATTAGGGAAAGCTAAGATTTAATCAATGTTTGAATGGGATTAAGAGATTGCTATGCATTGCTTGTTGCCTTGATTAGTGTAGTGGATTTAAGGGATTGAGAGATTGATTGAGGTGTTGAATGGTTGAATCGTCAAGTGGTGGTTTGTGTATGTGAACTCTTCCTCATGGGATAAGCCTTCATGCACTAATCGGGTCGAGTCCTCTGATTGACATTGTGTTTCGAACACATTTGTTGATCGATAGTACTCTATGAGCACTATATTGCATGGTAGAGAGAACCGTTCTACATGGATCTTAGTACAGCCTATCCCCGCGAGAGATAGATGGCCAGATTGAAACAGTGAATCAGATAATAGAAGATATCCTTCAGTCATGCTATGGCAGAGAACCCAAGAAGTGGTTAAGCTATTTGTACTTGGTTGAGTTTGCTTACAATGCTTCTTATCACCGAAGTATCGGAATGAGCCCTTTCAAAGCTTTGTACGGACAAGATTGCCTTACATCATTAACTTGGTCCGACCCATTGATCAAGGTCAAGATGTCCAGACAAATGCTTAATGATATGGACCAGCAAATGTAATCAATCTGTAAGGATATTAAGGCTACCCAGGATAGGCAAAATTGGTATGCTAATAAAAAGAGATCAAAGAGAGTGTTTGAAGAATCAGATATGGTCTTCATTCGAGTACGACCCAAAAGAAGTTCTTTATCTTTAGGGAAGTACAAGAAGCTCTCTTCTAGATACTGTCTTCTAGATACTGTGGACCGTATGTTATTATAAAGAAAGTAGGAGATTTTAGCTTATGAACTTCTTCTGCTTCCCATCTCAAGGTACATAATGTATTCCATGTCAGTTTACTTAAGAAGTATGTACCCAGCCCGAGTCACGTGCTTGATGAGATGAACAATTGATTTCTCCGACTCAAGGCCAGATGGTACTCCCAACCTGAAGAAATCCTTGACATTCGAGAGAAGGTTATTAGGATCAGAGTCCTCAAAGAATTTCTGTTCAAGTGGAAGTTCTGCCCTTTAGAGGATCCCACTTGGGAGAAAGAAGAAGAGTTAGTAAAGGATTACCCCCACTTTGCGCGAGATGAGGACATCTCACGTTTTTCAAGTGGGAGAGGAGGATGTAAGATTCCTCCTCGGCCCTAAATGATGAATAAGCTCTCACCTCAATCCTCTGTAATCATCCCCTATTTCAAAATGCAAGAAAATATTGTTTTCCCTTGTTGTTTTGGCCTAGAGAGAGGAAATGTTCTAGAGAGAGATAATTCAAAATTGAGATATTTCTGGATACAAAGATTCTCCTAAAATCTAAGATGAATTCCCCTGAAACAGAAGTTCAAAATAAATTTCCCAATGTGCATTAGGAATTAATTGAATAAGTGTATTAAACGCCTTAGCCTAAGGGACCACATTTTCAAAAAACATTGGATTAAGGTTCCAATGGGCCAATAGGATTAATCCAAGTGTTGGGATGATTGAAATGCAAAGAAGAAAAGAAAATACCCCAAAAATGAGTGAATGCTCACATAAGATGAAGAGTTGATTGCGTACAAGGTTTATTAGTTAAAAATTAGGATATTTTGGTAAAATGATGAAATTTTGACACCTAAGTAAGGAGGGAGATCCCCATCATGTAGGCACCTTTTTTATCATCATTACTTGGTTTTTTAATTCAAAAAATGAGATATTTTTATCTCTCCTATCTCCTGATGCAAACTGGATCAAAAAGGGAGCCAAAGTAATCCAAATCTTGTTCAAATTGGGTCAAATTGAAACTGGAGACCTTTAGAACCCAGTTAGACTTGGTTAGTGGCCTCCCTCACCTATAAAATAGACCCTCATTCCTTTGTATTTTCATCTTTGAGTAATTACATGCCAATATTATCTTCATTTTTAGTGTAATTTCTATTATCCCTCTATTTGCCTCTTCTCTTGGGAGCTTGGGAGCTTCTCTATTCTCCATCCTCTCTTGGAGATTACCCTCCCCCTCTTGGTGGCCAAGGACTTGCTTGAGGGCTTCACTTCTATCCAAAGAATCAAGCAGCAAAAATCAAGGGTAAGCTCTAATTTAATGGTTTTTTCTATTTCTCTCAATGATTTTCTTCTTCTTAGCCCCTCTAAGCTTGAGAAGCTTTCAATGGAATGGTTTTCTCTTGAAATCAAGTTTTGTAATGATTCAAAATGTTTAATTAGATTAATGCTAGTCTTTATGCTTAATTATAATGTTTCCTTTAAGAAAATCTCTCTTTTGGAAAGATTAATCAACTTTAGGATTAGATCCTTGTTAGAAGGATGATTCTAAATTGTAATCTCTTTATTTCAATTGAAAGTCTAGGCTTGATAAGCTAGAGAAAGAGATTAGATATTTTCATGATTTTTAATCTAGTAAAAATGATGGTTAATTCTTTTTATCTTGATTATGAGTAAGAAAAATCATATTAACTAATTCTAAATTGAAAGAGGGTTATGCTAACATTTTTAGAAATGAGGAATGGTTATTTTAGAATAATCAAGAGATTTATTCATAATTATGCTTATAACTACGATTATAATTATGTAATGTATGCATAATTTAATTTTAGTCTAAAAGAAGAGTTCCTATAATATTTCCATTACAAGTATTCATTTTAAAATAGAAAATTGAACATTCTCAATAATTACAGCAAAGCTATGGTAAATTTTTTCAAATAAAAAAGATAAATCTTTTTTTTATGCATAATTTTAATAAAGCAAAAAGAGAAATTCCTATCATGTTCTAGGTATAGATATTTTATGCTAAAAGAATAATTTTTTCATATTTATGAAAAATACTTTTATAGTATTTATGCATATTTATTTAATTAGAGAAAAGAGAAATTTTTGATATATTTATTTTCATGCATAAAAATCTAGATGCAAAAAGAGGAATTCCCATGATATTCGAGCTTCGAACATTTAAATGTTTAAAAGAGGAATTTTTGGTATATTCCAAGATATTGATATTTTTATTTATTTAAAAGAAGAATTTTTATTGTATTTTAAGTAGAAAAATGCATAAATTAATTTTGATGTTAAAAGAGAAGTTTTCTCCATAATTTCATGTAGAAAATTTTGGTATATTAAGGTTTAGGATCAAATTGATAAAAAGAATATTTTTATGTGGACAAATCAAAAAAATGATATATACTCACAATTGGATTATTGTGGAAGAAGAGTTATTTTTATAAAATCCCATTATTTTCAAATAGAACTATTTTTTAAAATTCTCTTGTGGCCAGGAAGGAATCAAAGTTAGGATTAAATCGAGTAATTTATGGTTAGACCACGACCATGAGTATGGTGGGCCAGTAAGATACTTGCCCATCTCTCGAATCAGAATCAAGCGAAACCTCGTGACCAATTCCAAATCTTCGATATACGAAGAATAGACTACCAGAGCTGAATTAGAGTAGTTTTTCTTAGACTGACTTCATCGAGAAATGAGTTGGAACTTCATTGGATTTAATGGGGGTAATCCTGATATACGAAATCTATATTGTGAGAAAAAGGGCTTTGAAGAATCAAACTCAACGGGAAATTCTTACTTGCATAGGAATTTTGTTTTTGAAAAGGACAGTTTTACGCCATAATGCTGGAGGAAGTATTTGGAAGGAGAGATTTGTTGTAACAACCGGCGGGGAGTCGTCAAAGGACGTCGCTCGCGGGCGGTAAAGCCTAACGAGGTCTTGACCAGCCTTAGTATGGTTAAAATGGTGTGCTTCTGGTACGATGGGAGAGGACCGACGAAGCGGTCCCTGAGTGAAGTGCTAGGACACCTAAGTAGGATTGTGCAGGGTTTTGACCAGGTGATGCACGGGCTGGTGGTTGCTAGGACACCCATGCGTATGTCGATGAAGATATGGATGGACTAGAAAGGAATTATCTATGTCAACTGGAATTTAAGATTGGATCTCGTTGGTTGACTAGCTGGTCTTCAACGGAGAGTCCGGATGATATTTTTGTAAAACAATGGACTGTATATTTTGGAGGATTATGATCAGTAATACTATGGTTTCATTAAAAGATTGCTTTAGAGACAGCCTCTGTAAAAAAGGCAATTTCATATTGGGTGTGTAAGTGGTGTGACTACCTTGAATTTTGCTTGAAGCACTGACTAGGGGGCCTGGGAACTCTTTTCCTTAGTACCCAGAACAAAACATAACCAAAATTTTATATAAAGGGATCCCACCAATATAGTGGTTGGCTGGTTGGCTAACCCATGGGAATGGTTGGGTTGGATCGATGGGTTCCTACGATATAGCCAGATACGTCAAGTTATGCTAGTTAGAATAAGTCCCTAGAAGATTCTTGTTATGTGGGAAAGAATCAACAGATGTGCCTTGCTTAAGGGGGGGAAAAGCAGTGATTTCTATGAACCAAGTGCAAGTCTCTTCCTTGTTTTGGCCATGCGACCTACGGGTTCGGTCGGATCAAATTGGATATTTAAGGCCTTGATGACCCGTTAGATAAATCTCCCGTTAGATGATTTTCCTGGTGGAATCGCCCGTGCCTTTCGGGCGAGGGAAGTTTTTTCGGGTTCGGGTTTGGAGGAACCGCCGGGCTAGTCTCTTGTCCGGATATTCGTGGGGCAAGGCCCTGAGTGGGAAGCCCTGCCTTGCACGAGAGGCTAATGCTGCTTCCACCGCTAGTGCCCCAAAGGTGGCATCCCGGAGAGGGGGGTCTCACACTCCTTGTCATAAAAGAAGTTAAAAAAAAGATGAAATGGCATAAAGACAACGATTTTCACCTAGCGATTTGCTACATTTGGTCTCATACATCTTTGTAAGTCTTGGTATTGGTTTAATCTAAAGCACTCACTTTCTTCTACAGTGGGTATTGGCCATTCTGGACTTCAAATGAAGGCAATCATAATGCTTTAAAAGATCCATAACTTATAGCACTATGATTTGGCGTGTAAAATTTGTCATAAAATAAAATGCCCCTCTTTACCCAAAGACCCACTTGATCTTTCTTTGTATAGCTGCTCACCAATAGAAACCTGAAATACATCAAAGATTCCCACTATACTGTCTATAGGCTGCCAATATACCATGTTTAAAGGATATATATCTGTACATATAAATACAAGATAAGTGTAATTGTTAAAATGAAACACGTTACATAGGCTGCTAGTAGTCTACCACGTTTGAAGGATATATATCTATACATACAAATACAAGATAAGTGTAAGTATAAAAATGAAACATGTTACATTAACACCTTCCCATTGCCTTTATCCATGTGTGAGCCACCTTTATGCTCCTATTTGCTTGGTTGACTAAAATAACAATGAGGTGTTTAACATTGTGCAATTGATCTATGCCTTAATCTATGTTTATCTACTAAGTAGATCTCGTGATTCAACCTATGGTTTTCTTGAAGCTCAAATAGCTTATCAATTTAAAAGGAAGCTACTCACATTAAGTAGTTCATAGAATTTGGTTGATCTTGTTTGCTTGAGCTACTTACCACATAAAGTTCCATGTTATATAGGCATGTCCATTACATAGGAATAGGTTTTTGGATTAAGCCAAATAAATGTTTTTTATATTTAGCTTGTTGTTTCTTTTTGGATTAAGTAGGATCAATTTTCTTTCTATTTAAGGTGTCCATAGCTTAAATAGGATTTCTTATACTATCATATATGCATATCCCTAAAAAGTTTAATGGCTCATCGAAGTAGTGTGTTTTCTACATGCTAGTTGATCCAACCAATGTCTTAGTAGTCCATTAAAGGTTTCCTAAGTGCAAGTTAGGTTATCTAATGATTCTCAAAATCATGAATAAATGGTTCATAAAAAAACTTCCTCAAAAATATGCTACATGAATTAACAAATGCCATAGCCATAGCTTAATCATGATGCTTAATAATATATCTTAATGATGCTTAATGATTAGATCGTGATGGTGCTTATTCTCTAAAAATATTAAATGTTTATCTTAATTATGTGTATGTCATAAGGATGCCCTTGTAATGCTTAATGGTATGCCATAATAAGGATGTCTTGGTAATGCTTAATGGTATGTCATAATAAGGATGCCTTGGTAATGCTTTAATGGTATGTCTTAATGCTTAATGGTATGTCTTAGTGATGCTAATGTTAGTCTTTAGAGATACTAATGTCTTAGTGATGTGCTTCACCCAAAATTAGCATTTTTAAGGGTTTAAAGATGTCCGATAAAATAGAAACCTTTCAAGCACCCTTTTTAGGCATGCTAGGTGCTCTTTCAACGATAAATGAATGCAAAAATCATCCAAGAAAGATTCAACAAACTTTCTTAAGAAGTCCTTAAAAGTAGTATTCATCATAAGTCTTTGGAATGTGGTTGGTGTAGTGGTTAGGCTGAATGGCATAACTCAGTAAGTATACACACCTTGTTTCGTGACAAAAGTTTTTTTGACCTGGTGGTTAAGTGAAATAGAAATTATCTAATAGCTAGAGTATCCATCCAAAAAGTTGTACGCCTCCTTTCTTACCAGCATCGTTCAAGAACATGTTCTGAATATGGTACAAGGGGTAGTGATCCCTGCACGTGGCAACATTCCCTTTCTTGAGATCGACACATACTCAAAGTTTTTATTTTTCTTGGGCATGATTAAAATGGATGAGAACCATTCTGACTGTTCAATATCATAGATGAATCAACACAACTACAATGGGCGAGACCCATTCTAACTATTCAATATCATAGATGAATCGACACTCAATGAGCTTGTGAATCTCTTCATTCATAATGCTTGCATATTTGGCATTTCATTGGATAGGGTCACTATTGGATTGGTTCATTGTTGGGTACCATGGGGATGGTGTGTTGTACCACCTCCACCACGGATACTCCTTTCATGTCATGGTATGTCCACACAAAGCAATCCCTAAACTCCTTGAGGAGAGCAATAACCAATTTAACCTCCTCTTCATTGGTGAGATATTTAATGTCAATTGGCTTAGAATCTTCACCAGATTCTACCAATTCTACCTCTTTCACTTCAGCAGGTCCATCATAGACTCCTCTCTCTCATTTTGTAGTATGAGACACTAACTTACGATCCCCTATGGTGTAGGACTTATAATGCTCCGGTATCTCGGCATAAGTCAGGTTCTTATTCTTTCTCTTCCTCAGCTACTTTCATACCTTTAGCCTTAGCCTCTCATTCCTTTTGGCTAACACACGGTTTTGGTTTTTATAACTCTTCTCCCCAATTGTCTACAAACTTTTGATGAATGTCTATAGCAATGTACTGTAGTGATTGGGTCATGATTATTCTTTCTTGAAATCTCTTGTTCGTGTATCTTTATAATGCTTTCGCTTGTTTTATTTCTTCCTTGAAACCTATTTAGTTCAATGGTGTAATCCTCGCAGAGCAGAGGTGGAGGTTGAGGTCCCAAAACTAGTGGATGTAATGACACCATTTGTGCAATGTCAATATGCTTTCCAATATGTTGTTGTGCCGTTTGCTCATCACTGGTTTGAGGTGTTGCAAATAGGCATTATGGCTTTGTGGTTGTGATGGAGCTGGTAAGCTGCTGTTAAGATTAGGAAGCATTAGGCAAGGGTTTGTAAACGCATGTGGTGCTAGAAGCCTCTTGACCATAACCACAAAAAGTAAAATTCCCATTATAATATGCCCTTAGGACTAGACACTGACTAGTCGAATGCCCTTTTCAAGATATTGAGAACCATTGAAGCTCTCTCCCTAGGTATATAGTGTTGTCAGGTGACCGCTACTACCTGATCAACCTACTGTCTCTAGCTATGCGTGTAGCAATACACAAATTCGATACAGAAACTTACACAAGAAGATGCATAAACCAACATGTTGATTTTTACAGAGATACAAAACAGAACACTTATGCAAGGCAGATTGACTCATGCGTATTTTGTAAACATAAACAAAGAAGACTTCAAAGAAGGATTTACATAATGATAATGAGATGGATATACAGAATGATCCAAGTTTGACTAACACCACTCAGCTAAAAGCAGTCTGTGTACAAAATTTGATTATATCTTTATACTACTTAATGCACAGTTTTTACGAAATAGTATAAAGATGCCCTTATTCTTTGAGAACATTTGATTTACATCCATAATGGCCTAATTAATTGATTGAACCATATTAGTGTTAAATGCATCAATCTACTGGCCACTACTTTGACGTTCCAACTCGGTGGTTGTTCGGCTTGGAGATTGTCTTGCCTCAACACCTAGCACACTCGGTAGGTTGGATTTACAATCCGACAACTCAAACTCTCAATCTTCCTCGATGTTGTTGGTATAGTGGAGTTAATCACCTGAAGATAGGGACCATGTTAGATTCTCTTTAGCATCCTCCTAAGCCTAAGCACATTCTAATTTTGGACTACACAAGTGCTTGTAGAAGTCTGCATAGTTTAGATAGCCATACTGTTTAATCCTCCTCTCCAACCTTAGTGCCCAGACTCCTGATGCCAGTGGTAGATGAATTACAGTAACATAAGAATACAGATCTTCCTTGGGATCCACCTCAACATTGTGCTTCCAAGAAATTCTAACCCTGACACGCTTGGGCACATTCGTGATCCCACAGGTCTGGAAGCTTCAATATTAGACTCCACCCATTTCATCATCATTGTTTCCAGGAGGAGTAGGTGGGTTCGGATCTCATTCGGATTGTTTGGGCTGAGTGGAGCTGGGGCAAGGTTGGAGAGGGGCTGATGGTTTAGTGAATGTTGCTCCAGGATCGGGGTTCGGGTAGGTTGGCTGTCACAATGGAAGTAGCTAGGATCTTCATGTAGTAAAACAACCTTAGCAGATTGTTTGCATGAGATTCCACTAGTGCCGGATTGATTCTTGCTACAATTCTGTGATGTCCATTTGGAGGTGAGTTTGTGTGGAGGGTCACATTTTTTTGCCTCTTCGACACGCTGGTGATGGCTAGCTAGATTTCCTGATGTGTCTCATTGGGATTCTTCCACCAAGTTATAGGCCTCTTTCCTGTCACCTTGGATTTGAGCTCATCGATGTGAGCTTACATTTTTCCCCTGTTGTCCATGGCCCACTAATATTGGTCTTTGTAGGCCATCTTCATGGTGGCTACCATCTTGTCTTATAGCTCGTCTCAATGTGAGTTTGTATTTTTTCCCCCACTAATGCTGGTCTTTGTTGGCCATCCTCATGTGGCTACCATCTTGTCATGCAGCTCATCATAGTTCTTTTGGAGGACCGCCCACATGGTCCTTCAGGAGGGCCATGGCTGAGTATTCCCTTGATGTGGCTCCCTCGGAGTATAGCACCTCACCAGTTTAGGTCCTACATGCTCCTCCAGGTTTGACTCATCTGATTCCTATATAGGCTGAGTATTCCCTTGATGTGGCTCCCTCGGAGTATAGCACCTCACCAGTTTAGGTCCTACATGCTCCTCCAGGTTCGACTCATCTGATTCCTATCGACTCATCTGATTCCTATATAGGCGTCTTGCCCATGACAGTTAATTTGGCATTCTGCTCTTTGTACTACTGGGTGAGCTCTTGTTCCATCTGGTCCATCTTCATGAGGAGGTCGTCATGGGCTACAGTCGAGATTGATGCTTTTGGTGACAGGGACTTGCTCAGGGCTGTCGGGGCTCTCACTACTACCAACTCCTATTGGGTGTGCGTTCGGCTCGATGCTCCAAATTGAGCATCCCCTTTGTCATCTGAGTCGATGTCCTCCTTTGGTTGGATTGTCGGCTGCTTGCACTGGCTGATGGCTTGTCCACCATGAGGTGGTCCCAGAGATGACTCAGATCATGTTGCAAAGTGCTAGAAAGGTCGACAAGACTTTCATGTCGATCTGGATGGTAGTAGAGGGGCCAATGTGTTCTTTAGCTGATTTGCATTTTATCTTTAGGGGCTTGTTATTTGAGGGAGTCAAGGAAGCTAGTGAAGTGGCCGCCAACGGTGTCTTGGCTTTTGGCTTCCTTGGCGCTCTCAGGGTGTTTTTCTTTTGCTAAAATTGATTGGACAGTGTCTTGCAGGCAGAGCTTCTGGTCAGATTGACAAATCCTTCCCCTGGAAGCACTAGTAGGCGAGGTACTAGGCATTTGGTTTGGTCGGGGGGATAATTGGAGGGCATGGGTGGAGGGACCCGTTGCGTTAGAGACCACCACTTACTATGTAGGGGTGACTAGGGCTATTGGGGGTCTGTCAGTTGGCTTTGTGGATGGCAGCTCCATTAGAATGCGCTGCTTCTTTTCTTTGGACACTTGGGAAGCTAGCACCTGCTTACGCACATTGTATTTGAGCTCATCGATGTGAGCGTACATTTTTCCCTAGTTGTCCATGGCCCAGTAATGTTGGTCTTTGTAGGCCATCTTCATGGCTAACATCTTGTCTTGCAGCTCATCATAGTTCTTCTGGAGGAGTCCACGCATGGTCCGAGGAGGGCCATGGCCGAGTCTTCCCTTGATGTGGCTCCCTCGGAGTATGGCACCATCACCAATTTAGGTTCTACATGTCAATCAGCTCCTCTAGGTTCGACTCATCTGAGTCCTAGATAGGATTCTTGCCCCTAGGATAGTTAGTTTGGCATTCTTCTCTTTGTATTAGGGGCAATCTCTTGTTCCATCTGGTCCATCTCTTCATGAGGAGATTGAAAGATCCCTATCCCCTCCGCGCAACGAATTCAGGAGTGCTAGCAGCAAAAGTAGCACTTCTTGCGCGAGGCAAGGTCCCTCACTTGGGGCCTCATCCACGGATATCTGGACAAGAGACTAATCCCTCGGTTCTTCCACAACCGAACCCGAAAAAACTTCCCTCACCCCGGAAAGCATGGGCGATTTCTCCAAGATAAATTTACTAATGTAGTCGAGAGCCTTAACTAGCTGAACTGATCTGACCGAACTCATATCCCATAGTCAGATCAAGGAAAAGACTTGCACTTGGATCATAGAGACCAATGCTTTTCTCCTCATTGAGAGGCACAACCGTTGATTCTTTTCCATAGAACAATTTTTATCCGGGTTTTATTTCATCTATCGTACCATAATAGAATTGAGTCTCATTTTAGGGATCCATCAGTCTAGCCTAACCCCATCTAGCCCCATGGGTTAGCCAACCACCCAACCAGTGTAGTGATGGGATCCATTTAAGAATTTGATTAGGTTTTGTCCCAGGTACCTGGGAAAAGAGTTCCTAGGTCCCCTAGCCGAATATTCATGCAAACTTAAAACTAGTCACACCACTTACACACCCAATATGAAATTACCTTTTTCACAGATTCAGCTATCTTTAAAATAATCATTTAATGAAACTATAGCATCACTAATCATAATCCTTCAAAATATCCGATTGAATAATAATTTCCAATTTTGCCTTCATCAGTGTACCTATGGCATCATTGGCAACCAGAACCCTCACCACCTATCCACTAAGGGACCTTTTTGATAGTTCATCAGTGTACCTATGGCATCATTGGCAACCAGAACCCTCACCACCTATCCACTGAGGGACCTTTTTGATAGTTCCTAGCTCATAGTACCCGACAATATATTCACTTATAAAAATCAAAATGGAATCTCCATTGAAGATCAGCAAGATCAACCAACAGATCCAATATAAAAGAGCCATGGACTCATCTGCTGAGAACCAGCAAGGTCAATCAGCCAGATCCATGCCCGAATTCAAAAAACAACTCTTACTCCTTGTTCCAATATCTTCCATGACACACGTGTGGGTATCTTCGGTGACCCAAAGCCCGAGCACTGTATGGTCAACACCCTCTAGGATCCTTCGCAGATCACCTAGTGCTTCACTCATAGGCCACTTCCTTGGTCCCTCATCCACCGTACAAGAAGCTCAACATTTAAATCAAACCGAGACTAGTCAAGACCTCGGCCGACCTTGCTACACGAGACATCCTCCATTGACTCTCCGTCAGTTGTTGCAACTTTATTAGTTAGGTCTCCACAACCTCATTCACAAGACGGTTAAAATGCTTCCCCAGCATTTTTGACATAAAACAGTCATTTAAAAACAAGTCATAAATATAATTTCTATAAGGAACTCTCATCTTTCCACATTGTTCCACATCAATCCTCATTTATTTCATAAGAATTCCCATTCTCATCACATCTTTCCTAATTTATCCGCATCAGATCTCATCCACTCGCATCTACCCATATCTACATCTCATCACATCATATTCATTCACATCACATATCATCTATCCCAATTCATTCACATCACATATCATCTATCCCAATTTACATCACATCTCATTCACTCACATCCCGATTCACATGACATCACATCTCATTCATTCACACATGACATCACATCTCATTCATTCACATTCCAATTCATATCACATGACATCTATTCATGTCCATCACATTCATTTACATCACATTCATTTACATCTATCACATGACATCTATTCATGTCCATCACATTCATTTACATCACATCCATTTACATCTATCACATCACATTCATTCATATCCACCACATTCATTCTCATAACCATCCCATCACATACATTATATCCCATCACTTCTATCCACATCATATATCATTCATACACATCTCATCTAATGCATCCACATCCATCCAATTGTTCACATGTACGACTACTCACATCTGTCCATACATTAATATCTATCACTTCACATCCACATATATTCATGTCAGATCTCTTTACATTACATCACATTCTTTCACATACACATCCACATCTATTCTTTCACATACATCCACATCCATTCTTTCACATACACATTCACATCCATTTTCACATAAACTTTCACATCCATTCTTTCACATACTCATTCACATCCATTCTTCACATACACATCCACATCCATTCTTCACATACACATCCACATCCATTCTTCACATACACATTCATATCCATTCTTCACATACCTATTCACATCCATTTCAACATACACATTCACATCCATTCTTCACATACACATCCATATCCATTCTTCACATACACATTCACATTTATTCTCACATACACATTCACATCCATTCACATCCATTCACATCCCAATTCACATCACATTAATTTCAATACAAGGAGTATTTCTTGAATCAGTATTCCCAAAACTTCTTGATCGGAATTTTGAATTTCATACCACAATTCCTCAAATTCTATAACCTTGATCCGCAGATCAATTCAAAGGGTCTCAAACTTAGTTTCAGATTTGGCGAGAGCTTTGAGTGTATTTTTCTAAACTGGTCACACCTTCGTTTGTCGAAACTCACAAAAGAGTTTGGTCTTGGTCATAGTCTGATTCAAGGATTCGAGTCGGATAAGATTTTTCCTGATCTATCTTTCTCGAAAAGGTTTGATAATTCAGTTAGTATTTTACTAAATTTCTTTCTTTGAATATTCACTTAACTGATTTCTAAATTAGTTTCCATTGAGGAATAGATTAACCATTTATCTCAATATTTTGATCTTGATAGATTTCCTGAATTCTCTTTTTACAATCAGTGATATCCATGCATATTCATAGGTGAATATGTACATGGAGCAATTAGAATATGTCTTTTAGATGCAAAAATGGTGGGAATTACTCTTTTGAGATAACATAAAAAAACAAACTTTCTTTTCCATAAAATTCTAGAAAATTTTACCATAGCCTCCTTTGTATGGCTGACTATCTCTCATTTTTATCATTCTTTATTTAGCTTAAATTAACCCAAATTAGATTCATAGAACTCTAATCTACATAATTTTCTAAATTCAAGAGAGTAAACAATAAGAAGAGTTTGATTAATCTCTTATTTAATCTTTCTAGGATTGAGAAAGGTTGGCATGTAAAGAAGAGAAGGGGGTGGCTTTTTTATCAAAGGCATAGCATTTGAATTTAATTCAATCAACTGTAAAACATGAAAATCAAGAAAACCATAGACTTAAAATTAAACAAGTAAGAAAATTAACTTACATAGAGCTTGTAAGCTCTCCTTTGGCTTGAGGGATTGAGGGTTCTAGTCTTGTTTGAAGCAAGAGTGGCCACCAATTCACTTTGGAGAGGATTAGGCCAAAAACAAGTGAAACATTAAAAAATTCAATGTAGATGGCTCACGGACAGGAGCAAAGTAACAGTGCATAAACAACATTAAGCTTTTACAAAGGGGGAGGCTTCTATTTATAGGAAAAAGTGAGCCTCTAACCAAGCAAACTGAATCTAGAATTTTCCAGATCAGTTTGGTCAATTTTTGACCATTTTTGGGTCAGTTCAGCTTACTTTTTGGATCTAGTTTTGAAAAAGGAGAGAGGAGAGATAAAATATCTCATTTTATTGATTAAAAAATGGGGGTAATGATGAGAAAAAGGTGCCTACTTCATGAGGGGAGATCCCCATGCCGAGGTGTCAAAATTTAGTTTCTTAATTGTTTTCTTTGGTCCTTAGTCCACTCTTCATCTTATGTGAGCTTTTACTCATTTTTTGGGGGGTTTTTCTTTTATTCTTCAATTTATCTCCTCCCTACATTTGGATTAGTCTTATTGTTCCATACGAACCTTAATTGGAGCATAATCCAAAAATTTCTAAAAATCTAGACCCTTAGCTAAGGTCCTTTATACCTATTTTCAATTGATTCCAATTGCACATTGGAAAGTTCTTTTTGAATTTTTGTTTTAGGGGAAACCATTTTAGACACTAGGAGAATTTTTATATCCAAAAATATCTCATTTTTTAATTACCTCCCTCTAGACATTTTCTCTCTCCAGGCCAAAACAAGGTAAAACAGGATCTTTCTTTTATTTTAGAGAGGGGAATAATTATAAGATCAGAAGGGGAGGTTCTTATACCTGCACACCTCAAAAGCTAGAGGGAGGAATCTTACATCCTACCCCACTTAAAAAACACGAGATGTTCTCATCTCGCAAAAGTAGAGGACAACTCTTTCCCTTAAGATCCAACTGATTCTGGGGTTCCTTATAATCTGGTGAACCCAACAGAATCCTGGGATAAAGATCCCTTATATAGAACTCATCATCAGATAACAATTCATTTATATCATATCATTCATATCCTTAACACAATTATGGTCCATTAGACCAAAATTTCCATCTAAACATTCCTCCATGGGAATTTCAATTATACAGGTTTTTAATTTCTCATCCCTTAACTTGATCCACTGGGTCAAGTGTTAACAGTAGCAATCTATCAGCACAATCCACTAATCTCATAGTGATTTGCTGAAGTCATTATCGTCATTCCAGTTTACGAACATCCTTATAGCGACTCGTCCCATTCATCCTCATTGTGGTTTTGCTGAGCTTATCACTTTTCAACCAAAATTCAAGAATCATCATTTTTCAATCAGAATCCAAATCAACTCATCAGTTCTCAATCAGAATTTTAAAATCATATTAACCACATTCTAATTCATCATCTGGATAGCATTTTTACTTATAATTTCAAGGTCTTAGATTTACTCGTATATACTGCCAATAAAGAGCTGTAGTTATACCCTCAGTATATACGGGTAGTCACGGTCCTTGGAATTTTAAGGTAAATATCATCATCTCTAGGCCTCAAGCAAGTCAAGGATTCCATACAATTGTGGTACTTCCATTTGAAGACCCAATTACCTATTTATGAATCTTCATTTTGAATATCAATTTGCATGAATTTCATCACACAATTATAACCTTTTACTGCTACTTCATAAATTTTTGACATTTTTGGTTTCTCGGTTGATCCACTTTAGCCAATTCGCTCTGATACTAGTTGAAAGATCCCTGTCCCCTCCGCACAACGAATTCAGGGGTGCTAGCAATAGAAGTAGCACTTCTTGCATGGGGCCGGGTCCCTCACTCAAGGCCTCGCCTGCGAATATCCGAACAAGAGACTAATCCCTCAGTTCTTCCACAACCGAACTTGGAAAAACTTCCCTCGCCCCCAGAAAGCACAGGCGATTCCTCCGTGATAAATTCACTCTAATGTAGTCAAGAGCCTTAACTAGCTGAACTGATCTGACTAAACCCGTACGTCCCATAGTCAGATCAAGGAAAAGACTTGCACTTGGATCATAGACACCAATGCTCTTTTCCTAATTGAGAGGCACAAATTGAGAGGCACAGCCGTTGATTCTTTTCCATAGAACAATTTTTATCCAAGATTCATTTTATCTATCGTACCATAACAGAATTGAGTCTCATTTTAGGGATCCATCAGTCCAGCAGCATGTCCCGTGGGTTAGCCAACTGCCCCCACCAACCAATGAAGTGATGGGATCCATTTAAGAATTTGATTAGGTTTTGTCCCAGGTACTAGGGAAAAGAGTTCCCAGGCCCCCTAGCCGGATATTCAAGCAAAACTCAATCTCAACTCCATCTCATGAACTCCAAGCATATCTCAAAATCTATGAAGCTTCTCAGCTCCCAAGGCCTTTGTGAAGATGTCAACGACCTGATCATGTGTGCTGATGTAGGCCAAGTTAATGTCACCTACCAAGAATCTCTCCCTAATAAAGTGGTAATGTAACTTTCATCTGCGCATGGAAAACTGGGTTCCTGGCCAAATGTATACTGCTAAGATTATCACAATTATATGTATGACAACCTTTCTCTCCAGCAGATGCAACCCCAAATCAGTAGCTTGCGTAACCAAGCTACCTCACACGTTGCCACCGCAGCTCCTCTGTACTATGCTTCTTGCTGTTCCATGTCATAGCAGCACTCCCCAACGAAAACATAAATCCACTGGTAGATCTCGTATCTAAGATGCTACCTGCCCAATCTGCATCTGTGTACCCATATAGCTCCAATGGTACACCTGTTGCATAAAACAATGCATAATCAACAATGGCCCTCAAATCCTGAAGTGTGCATCGCACACTATCAAGATGTGGTTAAACTGGCTCTCTAAGACAATAGTGTAGCTCAAATCTGGCTTGCTGATGGTGACATAGATCAAAGTCCCCACAATCTTCCTGTACATAGTGGGATCCTCCAACAATAACCTACCTACATCTACACTAAGCTTTCCATTTTGATCTAATGGCACTGAGATTGACTTACAATTAGCCATACCATACTTGGACAACATGTCCAAAACATATTGTCTCTGTGGATACCATCAGGTGTGCGAATGACCTCGATTCCCAAAAAGTACTGCAGATATCCTAAATCCTTCATCTCAAACTTCCTTTTGATAAGACTTTTCACATGCTCAATCTCATCCAAGTTATCACCCCCAATAATAAGATCATCTACATAGATGGTGATGATCAAAATACCCTTATCACTCTTGCACACATACAAAGAGTGATCTATATCTGCCATATGAAAACCAATAGTGACAAGATACTCAGCAATCTTGTCATGCCACATTCGTGGAGCTTGCTTCAGCCCATACAAAGCCTTACGAAACTTACTTACATACTTCGGGTAACTTGTATCCTCAAAACTAGGTGGCTGATCCATATACACTTCTTCTTGCAAGTCACCATGCAAGAACACATTTTTTACATCCATCTAATGTAAAAACTAGCCTTTAGCTGTAGCCACTGCAATCACATCACTCACAGTTGCCATCTTTGCAACCAGGGAAAATGTCTCCTCTAAAATCAATCCCATGTGTCTGCACCATATTCTTTGGCTACCAATCTAGCCTTGTACCTGTTTATGCTACCATCACTGTTATGTTTCACCTTATACACCCACTTACAACCAATAGCTTTCTTGCCTTCAGCAATGGCACCAGATCCCAAGTCTCATTTCCATACAATGCATCCATCTCCTCATCCATAGCTTTCTCCCAACACACATTCCCAATAGCCTCACCAAAACATCTGGGTTCTACAGCCTGCACAACTTTTGCCATATAAGCATAGTGATGTGCCACATAACCATCATAAGTCAACCTCTACATAAGGTTTTTGAGTCTTCTAGATCTTTGCAACTTTGCATTCATGGCTTCCATAGCCTTCTTCACACCAGGTGTCCTCATTGCTAGAATCCCAAGCTCCTCTCATCAAGGTTCATCTCCAAGCCACTAGACTCTCCATCAACAAGAGAATTCCCTGCAGAAATATCTAGCATACCAAGGGGCTCAACCACTTTCTCTTTGCCTTTATGTGATTTACCAACTACATTTCTAGGACTGGTATTATGATGCAGCCTGCCACTCCATGGTCTATCAACACACAGAATCGCTGGATGAGTACTCTCCTGATCCACTCAATGATTGTGATTGCTGACTTGCATTATGTGCAACCACATTTCCACTTAGATCAGCCCCAACAACATCTTTTTCAACAGCATACCAGCTACTCATCTCATCAAATACAACATCCCTGCTTACCCTCAATTCGTGTGTACCAAGATTATAGTATCTATATCCCTTTTGCTCAAGGGAATACCCAATAAACACACATTTTTCGGCCTTTGGATCTAGCTTGGTACGCAACTCATCTGGCACATGCACATATGCAATACATCCAAAAACTTTCAAGTGATACAAATAAAGTTTCTTGCCTAGTAAACTTCTCCTTTGGTGTTACATCATGCATGGTTGCAGTAGGAGTCATGTTCATGATATAAACCATTGTAGACATAGCCTCAACCCAATAGCTATGTGGCATATTCTTCTATGTCCATCAATGCTCGTACTATCTCTATAATGTGCCTGTTTTACCGCTCAACAACTCCATTTTTCTGCAGAGTGTATCTACATGTAAATTGTCCCTGAATGCCATTCTTTTGCAAGAATTCAAAGAACTCATTGAAGAAGTATTCTCCCCCTCCATCTGACCTTAGGCACTTCACATGCTTTCCTATCTGTTTTTCAGCCATCACTCTGAAATTTTAAAAATGAGTGCACTTCACTCTTCTCCTTCATGAAATACACTCACACTTTCCTCATGTGGTCATCAATGAATGTTATGTAGTACCTACAGCCACACATAGACATAGTCTTCGCACAGGAGCCCATACATCTGAATGCACAACATCTAGTACATTCCTGCTCACATTTCTATCGTGTGGAAATACATGCTTTGTTTGTTTTCCAAATTGACATGCTTCACATACTTTTTGTATACCTTCAACCTTAAACTTAGGCAGCCCTGTCACAATTTCTTTAGTCTACATAGACGTCATTCTTTGCACATTTATATACCCAATTCTCTTATGCCAAATGTATGTATCTGCAACAACTCCTAAACCATTTGCAAACATTGCAGCACTCACTTCACACATATTTACATTCAATGTAAACATTCTACCCACTCTGTTGCCTTTTGCAACCAACCTGCACTTATCTTTAAAGTCTTCTACATAGCAGCCACCATCAAGGTTAAACCGAACCTGTAAACCCTGCTCACAGCTGAAACCAGATTATTTGTAATGTTCGAAACATGAAGTACATCTGTAAGGTACTTCACCTTACCATCCTGCAGATACAATGGCCCATCTCCAACATGGGAAATCGGATGAGCAATGTCATCCCTTGTTTCAACAAAAGCTAGTCTTTTAAGATTCTTCATTTCCTTAAACCACTCACCATGACTTGTCATGTGGTATGAAGCACCTGAAGCAACATACCATACATCATCCTTATATGTTGCTACATCATTTCGAGACACGGCATTAACTACATGTTGCATAACAAACAACCTCTCATTATCCTCATTATTTCTACTAGAGAATGCATAGTTATTTTACTGCACTTTTCCATTTCACATGTCACTCTGCTTCTTATAGCAATTGGCTTGTACATGTCCAAGCTTACCATAGTAAAAATAGCCTCGTGTATCATTATGCTATCTTTGTTAATTACCACGACTTCGTTAACTCCCCCTACCTCTAAACTAGCCTCTTCCACCTGTATGTTGTTGTTGTGCGAATCCTGGGATTGTTGCTGCTGCTGACCATAATTTTGATTACCTTTTTAGCCACCACCTTGGCCACATCCACATCCATGACCTCTACCTCATCCTCTATCTGCACTTGTGTAGAAGGTCTGCTGCTCTGAACTATTTTTATTTTGTGAAGACTATCGATCTTCACCAAAATTCTTCTCTTCAAAGAACAATATTGACACCAAATCTGTGAAGTTGAGAATGTTCTCCCAAGTCTGAATGGACATCTTGAATGCCTTGCATTGTGGCCCAAGTCCATGTAGACACACTTCCACCTTATCATCATCATCAAGAGAAACACCAATTGATGTAAGGAATTCCACAATGCCCTTGATCTTCAAGGCATAATCATTCACAAACATATTTTTCTTCTCCACAATATGAAGCTCATTCTTCAAGTGAATCTTTTGTGCCTTGGTGTTAGTTTCATATAGCTTTAACAAGGTGTTCCACGCCTCCTTAGGTGATGGCATCATGTATATGCTATTATGGCTCACCCTAACCCTCCTTGAAACACATCCAACAAGAGATTACCTGGTGAACCATAACTGTTGTGAGGATCTTTCCAATGGCCAAGCTCGTAACTCTTGAGGTCTCCCAGCTTTACAACCCCTTTAGAAGCAATTCCACCGTGCCTCCCGCGAGCGTTGTCACACCACCGCATTGCACTACAGGTACTTGTCCCTCCTCTCACCTCATTTCACTCACACACACTCACTAGCATGCATTAGGGAGGAGACTAGATGTTGTATTATGAGAGATATTCACTTATGTACATGGCCATAAGTGTTCACACTCACTTAAACTATGGCCGACTGGGCACTTTAGGCTCACAACAAGCCTAATGCTATTTCAATGACTACTCTCATAATATATCCATGAAGTATATCACTTAGGACTTCATCCTAACTTGCTACCACATGCTCTTGAAGTGGGAATCACCATAAATACTTTGTCACACTATTACAGGCGCCCGACCAAGTTGTAGCTTTGGACGCTATTGCTTCATATCTTGAATGTATGACCGTTTGGTGTATCTATCGTGACTCCTTGATGTAAGATAATGATGGGTTAGATCTTGTTAACCCTAGAATTAGGTTAACATCCCCCCCTTCCTGATGGCGATCATGTCCTCGTGATCGCATTGTGAAGACCTTTGTGTGGGGAGAATGGATAAGCTTTATCGATGGCTTTGATGTTGATTGACGCTCAATGGTCTTTGTCCCTCTGGAAGGAATAAGAAAAGCTAGTTATTGAATGAAAAGATTATTGGTTTATTGGGAATTCGTAAACAAGGTGGGGATTGGGATTTTTTTGTGAATGATTGCATTTTTTATATTTGTGTGAGCTTTTTTTTGGCTTTTTGCTCACTTTGTTTTTGGCAATCATAAGCAATGTTACATGTGATTTGTGTTAGTGGGGATGCTAAGAGATGTTAATAATGGGAGAGAAGAGATGCTAAGAGATGTTAATAATGGGAGAGAAGAGAGGGAAGGATCCAGAGGAATGTAGACTTAATTATCAGAACAAGATGGTGATTCTCAGTTCCTTATTTGATTCATTGAAGTGGCATTCATCATTTGAAGAAATTGGCCTTCGACGATGTCCCTTTGTGTGGCAGGATTCTATCAAATGTTGTTGAGTAGGACCTATTTTCTTGGTTTCTTCTTCCCATGTGCTTTTTGTTTTTTTATGTATATTTAAGTGCTCTTATTCTAAAGCAGATATACATGAAGTACAAGACTTGAGTCATATAGACTCAAGTTGAACTGCTTTGTGTTGAAGTAGCCGCTTGTTGGTGAGGAAAGAATTACGTTGACTTGCGAGGCTAATATAGATATCTTCACTAAGGATTGAGGATCATTGATTTGTAAATATGGTAACATTGTTTGGAGGGGTTTGTAATTTGAAGAAAAATTCCAAGTGATGGGTTGAACCATTGGCCAAGCTTTCACCCACCATGGCTCCCCAATCCAGAGATGTACCTAGAAGTTATCGATGGTGAGGCTTTGGTACAAATGTTCTCTTGTGCATGAGTATGGATATGTACTCATGAAGCAGCTGCTACATTAATTTAGCCAAAAGAATAGTAAGCAATAAGCTTAACAAATATATAATGTCTATTGAAGATCATTGGGAAAGTGTTAATGCATGAGATGGCTTAATTTGTGATGTGGCTTAAATCGTGAAAGTTCAAGTTCTTAAGCCGTGTGACTGTTAATTCGTGTGAGACCTGAACTCACGTGAGATTGCAGGTTTTTTGGCCATGTGTTAATGCATGAGATGGCTTAATTTGTGATGTGGCTTAAATCGTGAAAGTTCAAGTTCTTAAGCCGTGTGACTGTTAATTCGTGTGAGACCTAAACTCACGTGAGACCTGAACTCACGTGAGATTGCAGGTTTTTTGGCCATGAAGGGATATTCCGTGAAATGTTATTTCCGTGAAAGTTTAGGCCGTGAAATGGAATTCTATGAGATGGAATTCCGTGAAGGGTAATTCCGTGAGATGGAATTCCATGAAGGGTAATTCTGTGAGATGGAATTCAATGAAGGGTAGGGTGGTTGCAAGATCAGGGTGCTTAGTTTTGTCCACTTAGGCACCCTGTAAACAGTAAAAAAACAGGCATTTGTTTACCTTTAGTGGCTAATCTCTCCTAGTAAATGAAGGAATTTCGCTTCAAGTTCTTTTGTTGGAACATCATATTCAAAGTTAGAAATATAGTTGCATAATTTGATTAAGCATTAGATAGTCAAAAGTCCTCATTTTCTTAGGTACAAAGTCAATGTATACACCTTGTCCCAAATTTGAACTGATTCCATAAAATGCTAATATCTTTTACATATAAACTCATATGAGATTCCCACTTTGTACCTTAGATCTTCACATAATATACAGTTTAACTTGATTTTTTAAGATAATTTTAAGATATTTGTCTTTTTTTTAATATTTCAAGGTCTTTAAAGTGTTATAATATACACCACTTTTTGTACCCACAATAACTACCACTTAAAATCCTCAATCTTATAGATCAAAAGAGTGGGTAGATACTGAGACATTAGTAGAATGTGGTGGTTAGCAAAAATTACAAATCGAATGGTTGGATTTTTAATGATCTCTTTTTCAAAATTCTTCCAGACTATCAGAAGGCCTGCAAATATTAATAATCTAATTAGTAAAATTACATTTTTGATGTGAATCATCTAAAACCTATAGGGACTAGTGTACTTGTAATGGTGCATCTATGGAAAAATAAATTGGATCACTCTAAGTATGGAAAGATCATTTGTTTATCATTTCATCATATTTTTGATTAATTAGATTAATTTATATTAATTTAAGTTATATTGGGTTAATTTAAGGGCAAGCGTATTTTCTATTAGTTACTTGCTTTCATTTTAAGTACCTTGCCCCCCAAAATTTACTCTCCAAGCATTGTCCTAGTCCAGCATAAACTGGATAAAACTGGACACCCTAATCTTGCAACAACTCGGTAATTCCATGAGATGGAATTCTGTGAAAGTTCAGGTTGTGACCCCGTGAAGTTGCAGGTTTTGACCTTGACAGGTATTGATTTGAAATGATTTTATGGGTCAACTACGGCATGACTTGCGAGCAATAAGTTCTTGTGCACTTATGCTTCACATCCAAAGGGGTGACAAGAGCATTGTGATTTTGTCTCTGATGCACTCATAAGTCTCCGTTTGCAGACGTGGGAATAATTCTTGAATTTTTGGCTCACATGTTGTCGAGGCAGTAGATAAGACTGCTCATTGGTTATCATTGGGGATGCCTAAACATACAAGCTTTTGTGTAGGTGTTGAATGCACAAGAGTGGTTTAGGGACTTAGTTGGTGTTGCTTGGGACTCCATTCTTGTCGAAATTTAAGTGAAGTTGTTGGGGTTGAAGTCCGTGGGTGGTGAGGTTTTCTTCACGTTGTTTGATTTTGTCAACCATATGATGGGATTATCATCATAGTATCCTTGTTGTTGAAGCACATGCACAGGCACACATTTTTGATGAACATTATAATTTGGTGGCTGATGTGCTTGGTGCTAAGGCTTCCGTCTTTGTGCAAGCTTAGGGGACTTTGTGATGCACTTGGGAATCCAAGCTTTGGTATTACTTTGGTAGTACCCTTGTGCTTATAGTAATGTTTTTGGTACTCACACTTGTTGACTTGGTGGAGTTCTTTGATGAACTCGCATAGGATTTTGTGGATGGTGTTGTGGAGTATTTGTTTTTTTCTTTGGCCTCTTGTGTTTAGTAAGAGGCTTTAACTATCGAGGCACCCAAATTTGATCGGCATAGCCTTGAGCTACAAGTAGATGCTTTTCCACCCACATCTTGATACTATTAAGATACCTTGATTGTGGTTATCTTGGTGGAGTTTTATTTTGGATTGATGTGGAAGGTTTAGGGCCCTTCTTGACTTTGGTTGGCACTGAGGCTAAAGGTTTGAGACTCATGGGCATTATTGACGATGATGAGCCTAGAGTCTCTTGTGGAGTGGCTATCATTGACGAGGCCTTAAAGCATGTGGTTATCTCCTTTGGTGAGGTTTGTCGATGAAGATGCATAGGCTTCAGGGCTTTTCCTTTGAGTTCCTTGTTAGAGATAGATGGTTGAGCTGTGGGAACTTCTTCAAGAATAGCTATTGATTGCGAGGTTTTGGCATCGAACTTCGTAGGTGAGGATAGGGTTGAAGGAGTAGATGCTCTAATAGAGTCGGTTGTTGACGTAGATGGTAGATCATTGTGTAGAGGGGTTTCTATGGAAGAGGCTTGTAACCTTTTGCGTTCAGCATCATAGAAATCCATTAAAGTTGGATCCTCTTCCTTGCAATATGGTATTGTCAACTTTTTGTTGTTGACCATCATCATGATGAGTTTATTACTAGCAAAGCACAGTGGTGCTTGGGCAGCAATAGTCTATTTATGTCCCAGATCAAATCTACTTCCAACACATACTCAACCACAAAAAACTTGCAAGTAAGGGGGTTAGTTTCAATATACATTGTATGTTCAAAGTAACCCAAACATGGCATGTCCAAGTCTAGTATAAAGGGAATTCTTTCAGGATGTACCATGAGTGTTGGTTGACCTAACAAATCCTATAGGTCGAGGGTCATGAGATTGTGTTCTCATGTTGAGTAAAGTTATACTTGGGCTATGGTGATTTTATTTGAAATTTCCAATCTAAACAGAATCCTAGGGATCTTTTCAGTAAGATATGCTGGAAGTTCCAGCTCCTCTATGGTCTCGTTCTCCCGTAAAAGCAATTGTACAAGGTCTACAGGAGTGTTCAAGGTGGCTGTTTGCATGGATTCATCTATTGAATACAAAGATTCACCTATCCAAGTTTCACCAAGGACGACATCATAATCAAGGGAATCTAGGGTAACATGGAATGTAAATTCCATATCTCCATCGATTGTTTGAGTAGTGTAGCTAATGTAACCTAGAACTTCAATGTTTTGTCCATTGGCTACTCTTGCAAGACTATTGTCTCTGTAGGGATGAGTTTAGGTTGTCTCCCAATGACACCCAAGTGTCTATTGTCATGATGTTATGACTAGCTCGAGGGCTAATCAATGCACCTCTTAACATCATTGCTTGTAAGGAAATCCAACCATACCATGATAGAATCTTCCAAAGGAACCATGGATGTTTCAAGTTTCATTTCAGCTTTAGATCCCATTTCTGTTTCATATTCCCATTCACTTTCATCCTCATTTTGGTTCTTAGCTTTTTCAAGAGTACTGAATGTGTACATTGGCACACTTGGCTCACCAAAGTGTCTATTGTCATGATGTTATGACTAGCTTGAGGGCTAATCAATGCGCCTCAACATCATTGCCTGTAGGAAAATCCAACCATACCATGATAGAATCTTCCAAAAAAACCATGGATGTTTCAGGTTTTGTTTCAGCTTCAGATCCCGTTTTTGTTTCATATTCCCATTCACTTTCATCCTCATTTTGGTTCTCAACTTTTTCAAGAGTACCGAATGAATACACTGGCACACTTGGCCCTCCGACAATTATAAATGAGGTCTGTTTAGAAGCTTGCGAATCCTCACAGTCCCATTCTATGGATTTCTTTATGTCTTGGTATAACTCATGTTGAGCCCTTAAAGGTGCAAGTGCTGATATTATACTGAAGCATTCCTCCAAATGAGGTTTTGAGAGAGTGCTTTAATTTTGTAAGGGAATTATCAAATTCCTCACATGCTTTCTCAAACGTATAATTCGTGCAATCTGTCTCAAATGACTCTTCTATAGAGAGTATGTCTTCCTCTTGAAAGGAAAAGCAGTACTCCTTTGGGCTTTGTATTTTAGTTGCTTTTTTAGGATTGGCATTATGAGGCTCAATCACAACCGGTGATCCTGTAAGACATTCAACCAAGCTAAGCATGCTCTCCTGAGCTTGCTTTTTGCATTCTGCATATGTCATATGATCATGATTTTCCATTTGGGGTGGTTGGGTGGGTTCTAGTTTCTTGATTGACCTATGAGGTGCACTGAGTGACAAATCAGAACTTGTTTCATCCTCACTAAGTGACATACTAGAACTTATTTCATCTTTTGACTTCCTTAGCGTTTGACTTTGTGAAGCGGACTTCACGAAAAAATTAAATTTGATTTTTTTTTGCCTCGTAACGAAGGGTCTCACGCCGTGAACCAGACTTCACAAAAAAGTTAAATTCTTTTATTTTTGCGTGAACGAAAGGGTCTCATGCCGTGAACCCTTAGCATTTCACATCATGAAGCGGACTTCACGAAAAAATTACATTTTGATATTTTTTTTACCGTGTGAACAAAAGATCTCATGCCGTGAACCCTTAGCGTTTCATGTCATGAAGCGGACTTCACTGAAAAATTAAATTCACTTTTTTTTTTAAATGGGCTCCTAGGGTGTGAAACCTTAGGCTGTGAAGTTGTAGAAATGGTTCATGACATGAACCATTTTTTGATTTTATTCTTAAGTCTAGTGGGAAATACGAATTTCCTTTTATGGGGGGGAATATTTTTTGAATTTAAATTTAAGAAGATATGGGTATTTTCCCAAAAAGGTAAGTGGGAATCAAAAAAGTCCTTTTTATGACACCCCTTACAGCCTTCATAAATGACCCCCAAAATGGACAATTGGACAACTCATGTGAGCATCTACTCATTGAATGCTCATTGCCTTAATGAGTTCTGTAAAAAAATAATCCAAGATTAATTAAATTAAATTCGATTTTTCTTTTTGACGCATGAACGAAAGATCTCACATCGTGAACCCTTAGCGTTTCACGTGATGAAGCGGACTTCACGAAAAAATTAAATTTATTTTTTTATTTTGGGTGGGCTCTTAGGGCGTGAAACCTTAAGCCGTGAAGTTGCTGAAATGGTTCACGGCATGAATAATTTTTTTTATTTTTTATTTTTTATTTTTTATTTTTATTTTTATTTTTTGAAGTCAAGTGGGAAATACAAATTTTCTTTTTTGGAGGGAATATTTTTTAAATTTAAAATTGAGCAGATATGGGCATTTTTCCAAAAAAAAATAAGTGGGAAGAATCAAAAAAGTCAACCTTTTTATGACACCCCTTACACCTTTCAAAAATGATCCCCAAAATGGACAATTTGACAACTCATGAGCATCTACTCATCGAATGTTCATTAGCCTTAATGAGTTATGTAAAAAAGTGATTAAGAATTAATCTAAGATTAATTTTTTTACTAATCTTTTTCTCTTTTACACTAATCAAGGACTCTAATTAACCGCTAATCTCTAATTAGTTCACACAATTGAGCACATCATTGGATAGAGCAAGGCAATGCTAATCTATGTACATCAATAAATGTGTACTCTAATTAATCCACTAATCTCTAATTAGTTTACACAATTGAGCACATCATCGGATAGAGCAAGGCAATGCTAATCTATGTACATCAATAAATGTGTAAATTAATCTAAAATATGAGATTAATTAGACTCTTAATTTTGGTCTACTCTATTAAGGTAAAACTAAGCACATAGAGTTGAATTCTTCCAATTAATGAAGAAATTGATATAATTAGGTGTTTTGATGCATCCAGTGGTATCAGAGCTTGGTTCATGCTAAGGGTTGAGTAGCAAGCAAGAGAAGCATATAAAGCGGTACGAGGGTAACTTAGAGATTCATCTACTCTTCCCCCTTTTATGTTGGCTACTACACCCTTGTCGGGAGCTCTTCGACTCTGATTGAGGAGATTTCTTCATGTGGGAGCAGAACTGCAGGGCAACTACTTTGTCTGTTGTTGGACTCAAATTTCCAAGCCAAAAATGCATTTTGAGCTCGTATGGACCTCCATTTTTTAGTTCGCATGCGTTCACAGGCATTGCGGGTAAGTTTCAATTCTCTACAAAACTCTGTTTTTGGAACTGCAGGAAGGGCGATTGGTTGTGCAGACACTGTGTGTACTGTAAAGAGGTATTAAAGTTTACATTGGGTGTATGTATGCAAATTGAGGTCACTGGTTGTGACAGTTTGGGTACAGTAGAGTACCGCTGTTGGGCAGAGAGAATACAATAGTTTGTGCAAGTCAAACAAGAGTGTTGTTTTTGGTAAATTTGTGTTGCATACAAGATGTCGAATGATGCAAAGAAGCTTGATAAGAACAAATTCCATACTTGGAGATTTAGATTGATAAATTTCCTGATGGAAAAAGGTTACTGGGACTACATTGAAGGTGAGGAGGCACCAGAGGTATTAGAGATTAATCCAATTGCTGCGGATGTAAAAGAATTCAAGGATTGGAATCAAGGAGCAAGGAAAGTCATGTATTGGCTTTCTATTAGTATATAGGACACCATTATTGGGCATATGTTAACCCAATTCTAGGGTTAACAAGATCTACCTCCATTATCTTACATTAAAGAGTCACGAATAGATACACCTACATTCAAGATATGAAGCATTAGTTTCTCAAGATACAACTTGGAAGGGCACCCGTAATGGTGTGACAGAGTATTTATGATGATTCCCGCTTCAAGAGTATATGATAGCAAGTTAGGATGAAGTCCTAAGTGATGTACTTCATGGATATATTATGAGAGTAGTCATTGTAATAGCATTAGACCTCTTATGAGCCTAAAGTGCCGGGTCGACCACAATTTAAGTGAGTGTGAACACTTATTGGCCATGTATATAAGTGAATATCTCTCATAATACAACATACTCTCCCATTGTGCAATTGAGTCTTGTTCTTTCTAATCCTCTTGCTAGTCTCTCTCCCTAATGCATGTTAATGAGTGTGTGTGAGTGACGTGAGGTGAGGTGAGAGGAGAGACGAGTACCCGTAGTGCAATGTGGCGGTGTGACAATGCTCGCGGGGAGACGTGGTGGAATTTCTTCTAAAGGCCTTAGAGACCTCAAGGGTTACGATCTCGCCCATTGGAAAGATCCTCACGATAGTTGCGGTTCACCAGGTAATCTCTTGTTGGATGTGTTTCAAGGAGGGTTAGGGTGAGCCATAACATTTTTGGCGCCGCTCTGCTAGGGAGTCATCCCTTGGATTTTTCCATTGTTTTTCCTCTAATCTATGCATTACTCATTTTCCATTTTCTTGATTAATGGTTTCCCATGAAAAAGATTTAGATTTGATGGTGATTTGTGTGTGATTTGGTGTAGAATAGCTCTCTTTTTAGCTTTTGTAAACAATGCTTTTTGCTTAATTTTTAGCTTAAGTTTTTGTTTTTGTTGTTGTTATTGTGGTTTTTCATGTTCTTAGGACTTGCACATAGGTTATATTAGGCTTAGTTTGCATCCATTGCATCAAACAATGCAATAGAATGCATTTTTTTAATGAATGTTAGCTCTCTTTAGTGTTACACATAGAACTAAAATAATTAATTTTAGTTTAATTGTGCGTTTTTTGGTTGAAATTGTTTACATCAGAGTGTTTACAAGCATTAGTAGCTTAATCTTTCAAAAAATTTCTTAAAACCGTTAAAAAATCCTTAAATTCGGCTTATTTCTCTTAATGGATTGGTTTTGTCATTAAGGATGATTAATCTTGTTTAAGAGATGCAGGGAAGAAGAGAGCTTGAGCTCTTGCAAGCACACACACACACACTCACACAAACCCTAGAAGCGAACACACAAGGTAAAAGGCTGAAAATTCTTCTTCTTCTTCTCACAATAAAAGAGGTCTACAAAGAAGATAAGTGACTAACACACATAATAGAGTATATACAAGCGGTCCATAATATGAACATGTTAAGTGGAGTGGGTAGGTGTGGAGTAGTTTTTGTAGTCCAGTTGTAGAATCTTTGGTGAAGATATGTCGGTGCTAGCTACCAAACTCGTCAGTGATGTAATTGTCAAATGGTCATGCAGACGCCTCATGAGTGTCAGCTCATGTTGAGCTTAACATCTCAGCATCTCTTACTTGTCTCTATGGTGTGTGAGAGAGAGACTTGAGAGGAGAGAGAGCTACATTCTTGGTGCATGTTCCTTTCATGCTTGTATTCTTGAGTGTGATAGTAGAGATGAGTGAATTTCCATGTGTATGGACAATGGCAACCTTATGGTGACAGCTTAAGGAAGCAACAAGAGAGTGGAGCTAGCTACCACTAGCAAAGCTTGGAGTCTACCGAGATATGAGCTTGGAAATCGGCAAGTTCCCTACACGACAAGTTAAGGTGAGCATTTTCCATTGCACTAGGAGAGGGATGGTCTAGCCAGTAATAACCTACGCAACCATTACCTTTTAGACACTTAGATATGCCATGCTTTACAGTAGGGAGATAGTCCTACATAGTTGTCTATATATTACATTGATATATAGCATTACTATATAGCAGGGCTAGAGCTATATGGCATTTGCTACTTAGCACTACTACATACGTTTTAGACACTTAGATATGCCATGATTTATAGCAAGTAGTCATTCCAACAACATAGTTTTCTAGCAGTGTTAGCAATTCTATATATCAAGGCTAGCATAAATATTACATTTAATACTTAGATTTTCTTTTCTTTGTAGGCTAGGAGATAATCTTACATAGCTTTCTAGAAATGCTATATAGGTAGTAGCAGTGCTATGTGTTGGTGCTATACATCAGCGCTATATAGTAGTGCTATATAGCAATGATATATAGCAATGCTATATAGCAATGATATATAACAGTGCTATATAGAAGGGTAAGAGCTATATGTTATATATTACATGGCATTGCTGCATACCTTAGATTATATCTGTTTAGTAGTAGCCCATTCATGTCTAGTACAACAACAACTGATTTATTTGTTTAGAAAGAAGAATAATTATTGATTCTAGAGTCACAAAAATCATATCTCAATTTGAGTCTGCAATTGTTGGTTATACTAAAGCTAACCTCACTTGTGGCTCCAAATCGCCAAGCTTGGCATTGCTTGCTCCATCAACTATCTTCAAATTTCTTTTGAGGGTACACTCCTTAGCTCATTGTTGCTAAGAGCTTCACCAAAGGAATTAGAAGGAATCCTCCTCCATAGCCCAATTTCTGCATCGTAGAGGCCGCATGACATTTTCATCTCATTACGTAGTATTGCTTGCAATCAACCCAAGCCTTCTTGGATGTGGATTAGCAATGCCCTAAGCTATCTACAAACAAAATCTGAGCTCTATTCATCCACTGGTGACAACGGAAAGCTGAAAAAACCAGTCAAGCTTAATCACTTATTTTTGCCATTTTCTAAGAAGCATTAAGCTTCCTTTGAGTTCTAAGAAAAAGAACTAATCCAAGGCAATAAAGCCAAGAAAAAAGACCCATAAAAAACATTACCAATTTTCTCAATTTCATCCTCCACTTTTTAGCTCTGTTAATCACAAGTGATTAACACTTAATCACTATCATTAGCAATCATTTAGCAAAAATTAAGCTTAATCAAATTCAAAATTAAAAAATTAAAGTGTTATTCCATTGTGGGAAACCTTCTATTACATCAAAATTCATCTCAACCACTTGCATTGCTCAACTTAAGTGATTTTTTCACCATATTGGGTTTATCTCTAGCATATAATTTGCACCTTAATCACTTGTAAAAAAGGGTTAGACACACTTCTTGAGCACTAAGAATCAAGGCTCAAGGTAAGACCCCCTTCTTATCATGGAGCATGTAGAAGTTGTCTCAAGATTTAATGGTGATGGGTTTTACACATAGCAAAGCAAGACCATGTACTTGCTTATGCGTAGTAAGGGGCTTTGGCACTTAATTGAGGATGAACAAGTGGAGGCTAAGCCACTTCAAAACAACAAAGCATTGGGCCCTATCGCTCAAAATCTTAGTGATGATGTGATTAGTCACATTACTAGTATCAAAGATTCCAAGTTAGCATGGTGGCAGGAACTCAACAAGATGTTTAGCCCCAACTCAAAGAGCTAAAAGATCAACCTTCTCATGTAGTTTTACAAGCTCGACAATAAGGAGACCGAGACTATGACAGTCCCAAATCTAACCATATCTTAACCGTACAAATTAATCTAAGAAAACATTAAATTCACTTAATCCTACTATTTCTACATAGCAATACAATCAAATCAACCTTCTCAAACAGCAAACAAGCATTCATGCCATATCCAAGGTTCTTATCACATAAGCAAACAATTATGTAATCTCAAAAAAACGTTCACATGATATAAATCTCTATCAATTACATCATAGCATCTCAATCAATCACAATATATGTGTCTAACTCAAGATTCTATCATTATCACCATGCTCGACAACATGGTTAGTCATAATGACCAAAATCCAACCAATCTAGGGCTTTCTCCGATGCCCGTCCACCCAACCTCCACTCTGGACATCGCGGCTATCCCAGGTATGTCTCTAGTAAATCTCGTCCACTCTAGGTTCTACCAAATGGCTCCTAGAGGACATAAATCACATTCTTTGTGTTCCCTGTCTAAGGATCCCTGTCTAAGGACGGCCGGCCCGAATCTCAAAATCTCATGTCGAGTCTCATCATACACATGCTATTAATCAGTCATACGCGTACATATCAATCATTCATCTCAAAACAAAGCAATCATAACTCATACATATCATCTCATACGCATCTCTAGTCCATAATCTTTCAAGGCATGCATATTCAAATCAATCACAATAAATTTCAAGTATAAAACAAGCTTTTAATTTAAACAATCTTTAACTTTCCTTTATTTTTTAAGTCACATGGGAGTCCTTGTTTTTAACATAATCAGTTATCATGTTCTAACGAGCGAGGTCATCTCTAATCACTACTATAACTAAGTCTTAACTATGCGTATGCATTAGTCCATCCGGTTTATATAGATAGTTTATATAGATAAGATAGTCAATCTTGATAGCAATTTCCAAGGCAAAGCCTAATAACTTGTCTCTTTGGGAGAGTAATATCTTTTGATCTATTTGGAATTAGAGAAAAGTCAAAACTACAGAGTTTTAGGACTTTTAATGCTCTATAAAGCTCCAATCTATTTGGAATTAGAGAAAAGTCAAAACTACAGAGTTTTAGCACTTTTAATGCTCTATAAAGCATGTCTCTATGATGGTTCTCTAAAAATAAGTTCTAAGGTCTCTTTGAGAGCATTTGAAACAACCAAAGTTGTGTTTTCAGCATAAAACTACCAAAAACAGCTAAGTGTCTCACTTTGCACTCGAATAACTTAAAAATAAAAGGGATTTGGCTTTCTATAGTCTCATACACTCGTATAGAGTTTCTTGTCCTCTAAAACTTTTGTCTTTATGTAAATCTTTGATTCTGAACACATGGAAAGATAAATGCTTTGCAAAACAGCCCTATAATGAAGGTTATACCTAAAACCTGTCACAAACTAGTCAAATATTCTATCTTCTAATTCTTTAACTCCAAAAGTGTTTATTCTAGGAGTCAGACTAAGGCAATCAACAATAGTTCTTGGTGGGAAATCCCCCCCTCTCCTCTTCTCACAGTGTTTCCCCATCGTTGTTGCCATGGTTAAGCATGCCATACACCGACTCAGATTCTTCCATATATACGCTTATTGATATATTTATTTAATCTCAAAAGAATTTAAAAAATAATAATAAAAAGAGTATTTGTGTACTTCCCCGATATATTTTTTGATGTCTTGATTGATTGGGAATCCATGTCTACTCTCCAGAAGTTGTGGAAGAGCTGCTTGTAGATTTGGCAAGCCTCTCAGATCTGCTCTCAGGACTGTAATCTGCAAACAGGTATAACTTCGCACACAGTTATCAGATACTAGTCACGTGGATACTTAAAATTACCACAATGCATGCAGTCTACAACCTAGCGTGGGCGGAATCACCAAAATCAGGTGTATGTGAAAGTAGACTCCAAAAATAGATCACGTTTTACTTTTTTATCAAATTTCGATTTGCATGTCTATCTACACACTTAAAGGCTTCCTTTGAGTATACTAACTAATTGAAAACTCAATCTTGAATTTTTACTTAATTTTAACACTTAGAATCTTTACTGCTGAAAAACCACTAAAAACCTGCTGGAATTATTACTGAAATTTGTAGCATCCAAAACTTACGATTATCTTTAATCATAACTTGGTTAATCTCGGAGGTATGTTACAGAGACTATGGCACAACTTGGTTAATCTCAGAGGTATGTTACAGAGACTATGGCACAACACATCAACAAATTTAAAGGTATCAAGCAACAACACAACACATCAACTACTAAGTGCATTAAACAAAGTCATTAAGGACGATGAATCTATTGCTGTATTATTAAAAACTGTTGACAAAGAACCTTATGAATCATTTGTTGCTACACTTAAAAATGTGCCCAATACTAAAACTCAAGATATAGAATCATCTCTACTTGAACATGAATAAAAATTCAATGATAAAGAATCATTCAAATCACATTCAAGTGAGCAAGCATGCATTGTATGCAAACGGTAGGAGATTTCAAAGGACAAATCAATCATCTCAACTTCCAAGATGTTATCACTGTGGAAAACTTGGTCATACCAAGAATGAATGTCACTAATAAAGAAAAACCAAAGCTTGTTTGTGACTACTGTGGAAAAATTGATCACCAAGAAGACGATTGCTATCACGGCAAACTACATCGAGGTCAAAGTTGCCCCAGTAGAAGAAGCACTCTTCTAGAGAGAAAGAACCATTATATTTTCACCCCTCTTGTCTCTACAAAAAGTGTGATATGTAATCAGTCTGAGGCCATATGATGCACTCAAGTTGAAATTCATAGCCAATGTAGCTATAATGCCAAAGTATCATAAGGGCCAAAGTAGCCTAGCACAAGGGGAGAGAGAGAAAGAGTGAAATCCTAAAAATTATACCCAATCTAGCATCAAGGGGGGGTGTTAAAATGAGTGATGCTAGAGTGCCATGTCACCTAGCCAAGTTATCCCACATGAGATATCATAGCTTTTTTGTACTCTTCTCATATAAAAGGGGACCATTTCAAGCAATGAAAATAAGCAAGCTCTCAAGCCTCTTTATGAGTACAAGTCTCAATCTTGTAACCTGATTGTGCTTGAGTTTAAAGCTTAATTATCTTAGTTCATTCATCATGATTGTCACTCCACCTTAGCTTAGCTTAATTACTTGTTGATTAATATAGGATTAGGTCTTTCTTCTCATCACCATCTCCATAGGAGTTTGCATCCACAAGCTTCAACATAACAGTGGTATCACAACCTACTATGTGTGTTGTGTGTTGGTTGTTATTGTGCTCCTCTAGTGGTGGTTGGCATTAAAAGCTATAAGTTGATCGTGAAGTGGATAAGTGTGTTGGTGTTTGTGTGGAAATTCATATCTCCATAGAGTTAGTAAGTAGCATCACAGTCTACTACTTCATATCTCTAAGCCCCCATTTCGTAATTTCCTCTGGGTATGACCTAAAATAGCTATCGTTGAGGGGGGGGTGTTGGTTGCATCTACACCTCTTCCACATGGCTCTTTCTCTAATGATGTGAGGCTAGTTTATCCCATATGTTGATGTAGTCCTTGAATAATATAATATATGTATAAAATCATCTCTAAGTCCCCTCTCATCCCTCCACCACCTTACATGTGTGCGGCCCACACAGGATTGAAGGTTAAGGGGGGCCTTCCACCGTGTCTGAGGCGGCTCTATGTGTCATGCTAGCCTAGGCAAATAGCAATGGCATTGGCCAAAGAGGCCATGGCATCCTCGAGAACCTCTCCTAAGAATCTTCCATCTATGAGAATCTGCCTAAGCAAAATCAAAAAAATGGGTATATACAAGAATCCATGGGTAAGGAAAAATACAAGTGTGTACAATGTAGCAATGGAGGCCAAAGAGAGTGCTAACCCATTATTAGGGTTAACACAAGCTACTATCATTATCTTATATCAAGGAGTCAAGGTAGATACACCAAAAGGTCATACATTTAAGATATGAAGCAATGGTGTCCAAATCTACAACTTGGTCGGGCACCCGTAATGGTCCGTCGGAATATCTATGACAATTCCCGTTTCAAGAGCATGTGGTAGTGAGTTAGGATGAAGTATCAAGTGATATACTTCATGGATATATTATGAGTGGATATATTATGAGAGTAGTCATTGTAATAGCATTATGCCTCTTATGAGCCTAAAGTGCCCGATCGGCCACAATTTAAGTGAGTGTGACCTCTTATGGCCATGTATATAAGTGAATATCTCTCATAATACAAGCACTATCCCATTGTGCAATAGAGTCTTGCTCTTGCTAATCTCTCTCTCTAATGCCTGCTAGTGAGTGTGTGTGTGAGTGATGTGAAGTGAGAGGAAGGACAAGTACATGTAGTGCAACGTGACGGTGTGACAACACTCACAAGAGACGCAATGGAATTGCTTCTCAAAGAGATATAGAGCTTGGAAACGTCAAGGGTTATGAGCTCGGCCATTGAAAAGATCCTCCTGACTGTTGTGGTTCACCAAGTAATCTCTTGTTGAATGTGTTTCAAGGAGGGTTAGGGTGAGCCATAACAAAGAGGATGCAATTTAGGCAAGAGAGAGAACTCCTAGGAAAAAGGCAAGGAGGTGTAAATGAAATTTAAAGTACGTTGCTATATTACATGAGATTCTTATAGATATCATGATGTAGTTTAGTGAAAATTTTCTTGCAACACAAAAAATATCGTTAAATGTCAATTAACTCTTGTTTTATAAAATTTAATTATATAAGACTCAAAGTGTTGCTAGGAATGTTGGCAATGCTTGTAACTAGACATTTTTTTAAAAAAAAGAGTTAGGTATCATTTAGCGACACACAAAATGTTGCTAAATGACACCCAATTCTTTTCTAAGTTTGGTGATATAAAAGTATCACTAATGTCATCAAGTATCACTACAAGTGTCATTTGGAGTGTGTAAGTCTGAAAGTATGAGTACAAGTGTCATTTTAGCAATGCCCATAATTTTATCAATAACCTCCTTATTGTTGCTAGCCCCTCGTATGCCTTGTACTGCCTCTTGCTATCAATAAGAGGTTTGCTTCACCTCCTCAAGGGGACACACCTCTCACTCTCTACACTCTCTCTCACAAAGCATAAAGAGACACATGTACTAAGAGCAAGGCAAGAATCTCCTCTCGATTCTCTCTCTCTCTCTCTCTCTCTCCTCATATACATAAGAGAAATGTTGGAATTATCTGAGTCTTAGTGGTGTGAAAGGTCTTTGGTGTGAACACATTAGGTGTGAACCACCTCTTCATTCTCACAATCAATAACATTCAAGTTTTGCAATCTCTCTCTCTCTCTCTCTCTCTCTCTCTCTCTCTCTCTTACACACTCCACTATGATGATATTTCATCCTCAATAGCTTCATGTGTGATCCTGTGGATGTCAACATGGTATCAAAGCATTAGCCACCACCATCAACAACATAACCATGCTCTACATGCTTAAATTCTTTTGCCATCATTTTTTTCTTGCGTTTTCAACTTTACAGAAACTCTGAGTTTTTTTCTCTTTATGAGCTCCACCTGTCCCAGAGCCAAATGCTGCCACCCCAGAGCCTGTTGCTTGCCACCGAACCCGCCACCTTTACTCGCTCAATTGGGCAACGCTACTGTGTAGCCCTACCTTCTTTGCCCACCCAATTGGGTGGCATTAATATGGAGTGCTTTCCCGTTTGCTACCGCAGCCAATTACACCGTGTTGGCCTCCTCTTTGGCGCTGTAGTTGGTTTAGCTACATTTTGTCGCCCCTCTTGCCTACGTTTTCTGAGGGTGCTCCACTGGCTCCTTCTTGCCTAGTCTTCCACACGTGCTATCACTTCTAGCTCAATCTTAATGCTTTACATCCATTTGTTCACATACATCCACTATCCGATGCAAACAATTCAATATAGCTTGTAATGCTGCACAATACCAAGCTCTTTATCATACCAAATCATTGGGAAATGATCTAATCAAGTGTATACCATGTGCCTTTACATCCATACATGCTCCATGTTGCATATAAGCATCATCTGAGGTGACCAAGTGTCAAATACATGCCAAAAATAGTTCTCTATTTTGGTCGAAAACCTGTATAAACACTACGATTTAGGAGATGATACTAGTTATCTTTCATGTGAGGATACCTCCTCATTTTTCAATAACTATTATGATGATGCATATGATTATATTCATGTCTTAGATCATCATATACGCATATAGGGTTTCACACATGAGGAGGCAGTGCATGGTTTGGATCATGCCCATATATCTATTGATGTAGTGGATTATCTTTTTGACATTTTGAGTGATGCTACATGGAATGCCAACATTGGTTAACAAGGAGAAGATCCGGATGCACATGTGCGACAATTTGACAACTCTTATGGCTTGAATGTGCCTCCACCCCTTGATCCTCTGCATAAGAAATCAGTTTTTGAGTCTACCCTCAGCGCGGCAAAGCGCCGTCCCCAGAGATGGCTCGCAGAATACCCCGTCGGGCATTTTCAAGATTATGATGCAGTACGTCTATCGTTTCTACGTAGGCTTCGTGTGGGGAAGACAGTAAACTCTAGAGCGGCTATGGGTCCTCAAGCAAGGCAAGCACACAGCGGAGGATTATGCTGCAAAATTTCAAGTACTGTTGTAGAAGGTTCCGCTGGCGCAGCAGCCAGCCCAGGAGGTCTTGAATGATTATTTCTTGAAAGGATTAGCAAAGGACTTGCGCATGGCCCTGGCCACTGTGGACAAAGTGAATATGCTAACAGTAAGTTTGTGTTTTCATCTCATGAAGTCAAAGATACTACATCAATGGATGCCCATAATTTCCACTCTACATCTCACAATTTGAGCTCTCCCACATTCTTTTCCTTGTCCCATGTGCCTAAAATGACAGCCCAAGTCACATTGGCTTGCAAACAATGATATAAAAGGATTTCATCGACATATGCTCAAGCAAAAGTTTCAAAGTTTCCCAATTTCCTACCTTTTGATTTTGTACTTTGTATGAGTCAAGGCTTCTCTGCTTGGGTTATCCCCCAAAAAACCGAATATTTTGGATGTCTTTAGTAAAGCCTTGATGCTATAAAAGGCAAAGATGTATTCTTATCCCAGTTCGGAATCGTGGGGATGACTAAGTAATAACTTTAGCTTCGATCATAAGCTGCTTGAGGAAATATTTGTGGCACAAGAGGTGCACATGGCTAGTTTGCCTCTTTGTCGTGATGTGATGGAGTTGGAGATTGGTTGCTTCTTTTGCATTTGGGTCTCACCACCTTGGCTCCGGTGGGGTGGGGGGGTTGTTAGAATTATCTAAGTCTAAGTAGTCACGAAAGGTCTTTGGTGTGAACACATTAGGTGTGCACCACCTCTATCTAAGGGTCAAAGCTAAGGCCTAGGTGCTTATAGAAGCATATACTTGGATCCTTCATTCTCACAATGAGTACCATTCAAGTTGTGCAATCTCTCATACTTAAGCTCTCACTCTCTCTCTCTCTCTCTCTCTCTCTCTCTCTCTCTCACATATTTCATCCTCCATAGATCCATGTGTGATCCTATGGATGCCAACAAGAGAGAGTAAGAAGAAAACAAGATCTCAATTAGAACAAAGGGGGATTGTGTCTTTGTATTACGAGAAATTTTTTAAAAATATATATCTAGCCTTTATTCACACTTGGGTGCCCAAAAATTAAAAAACTAACTAGTTAAGCTTGGTTATGGCCAGCTTTTCTCATAACGATACAAGTTTTATAGTTTCCTTTTATATGTGGTAGAAAGCAATTTTGTTAACCCTAAAATATGTTAATATGTAGGCCATGTAGGCCTCTAGAAAGACCCTTATGGTATGAGAGTGGTAGGATTGAAGGCTTTATCTACACCAAGACTTTGAAGAACAATTTTGGCCACCACAAAAGTGGATTACCTACTATGATTATATCTTCATAATTTGGAATAGGAAGATCCTCTAGAACATCTTTGTCAGAGTAATACATTTGTAATAGAGTAGGTGATGGTGGAGGAGCCTCTATGGATGCAAGCCTTGGTGATAATGAAAGAAGGGAGACAAGAGATAACTCGTTAACTTGGAGTTGAGAACACGAGACATCCTTTACATGGAGTCCATACATGGGTGAAGGTCACCACATGAAAGCTCACATAAGAAAGGCTTGATTGATATTAGTAAAATTCATAAAAGTGATTATTTACAACTTGGTCTTATAATTGTCTTATATACCTTTCTTTTCACACCTATTAATACCTTGGCCTCCACATTGGGCCATGCCAAAGGCCATAGTCCTTTAGCACTTTATTATAAACCATCCCCACCCATACGTTTCGTCCTAGGAACCTTATAACATTTAGGCTTCTATATGGGTTGGGTATCCACATAAAAGTGCTCAAATCCACGTCCACCAAGTATGTGGAAAAGAATGACTCATGTGAGAACATTCTCAAATGATTCATGGCTGCAAATTTCTTCCAATGGCCAAAAACTACATCTTAAGCATGCAAAACAATCCAACAACCCCAAACAATCCAACAACCCCAAACTTACTCTCCATGATGGTACCTCTTTTACCAACACTTCCAGATGCAAGCTCCATGATCTCCAAGTAGTATGAAGCTCTCTAAATAGTGACTTACAGGAAATTACAGCCAACAAAATCACCGTTATGCCTCCTCATTTGATCCACCAAATGCGCCCATAATGCCTTCATAACCTTCCAAAGATTGAGGCAGTTGCCACCATGAAGCTTTGTCGTTGGGTAAACCTCCCGATTTGACAAGATATTCCACCAAGGAAGGTTGTGTAACACCTTCTCTCTAGTGTCCAACACCTTTTCCTATACATACTCAAACATACCTTCCTCATTCATTGGAGGTAACTCATCTTGTACTTTCATTATGGGTCCCATATATGCTTTCAATTAAGAGACATGAAACACATCATGTATTCATGTGGTTGTCAGTACCAATAGCTTATAAGCTACTTGCTCAACCCTTCTCTCAATCTTATATGGACCATAGTACCCATGAGCCAATTTGGTGTTTGTATTACCCTTGAGAGATGCATATCTTGATTTTAGTATGCGCAAAACCACCCGATCACACACATTGAATTCCAAAAATCTCCTATGGGCATCGGAATATTGCTTTTACTTCTTTAAGAATTCTTCAAATTTTTCCTTGCTTGGTTGTATGAGAGTTTGCACTTGTTTCCCCACCTCATGTCTCTACATTTTGGACAATCTATACGACAGCTTATTAATAGGCCTAACATTAGGCTCAAGCTCTATCCCATGATCAATGTCTCTCTTCGGTGTGGTAAACATTTAGGCATGTTGAATACATCTTTGTATTCATCCAATAACTTTTGCATGTCCTTATGCACTCCCTTCTTGATGACATCATTTCTCTCATCTTTGCAAAACTGTAATACATATAAGTAACCCGTCTTCTTGAGCTCTCATAAAGTTGAGTGGAATTGATCAAAGTAGGCTTTGGTGTGTTCACTCCATCAATGTAATGCTCCATTCACCATGCATAAACTGCATAAATCCTTGTTTCAAATTCATAGTGAAAGAACCAAGACTTGAGAGCTAATCACACCCAATAACCATGTCCATGGGTCCCATATCAAGAACAAGAAAATCAACTTTACATGTATACTCCTTTGAGATCTCCAAACTTATATCTTGACACATCATTATGCAATCCATTTTAGCCCCATTTGCCACTTCATGGAAAGTTTCCAAAGGTATGGGATGTAATTTGAGACCTCACAATGACTTCTTTCTCACAAAGCTATGTGTACTTCCACTGTGTACTTCCACTATCCACAAAAACATGAGCCACTCTTCCATTAACTTTAGCCTTAAACCTTAAAGTGCTTGCACCCTTGCATCCCGCATAAGAATCATGCGACAAGATACACAAAGTTAGCTTCATGCTTGCATCCTCAAAAGTACACATAGGCATTCCATCATCATACTCTTGCCAAGCCTCTTGCAGTGCCACTGAGATCAAAAGGAAATTTCCCCTCAAGAACATGATCATCATCACTTTCCAAGCATTCATTGCAATCGTCAAAAGCCTTGTTACCATCTCCAAGATCATCTTCAATAGCATCAACCAATACCATGTTAATGGTGATATTCATGGCTTTGCAAGTTTTAAAATGATCCTTGTTCCAGTTTTCACCACATTTGTAGGAAAGCCCCTTATTCCTCGACTCATTAATACGATCTTCATAAACTTGCTTTTTTTGACACAGCCATTGGATGGCTTTCCATCCCCACTTGAAGCTTTAGAAGGATTTGACCCAATATGAAACTTGTCTTGGCACCACCACCATAGATGATTGGATATCTAGGCATGGTGGGAGTTGAAGAAGCACCTCTTGCAAACTTCCCAAAATTTGGGGCATTCAAATCAACCCTATCTCCACTTCTTGTCAACTCTCTATATGCATATTTGTCTTCATAGATCTCGGCATACATAATAGCTTCTTGGACGTTATTAGGCCTTTGTTCTCTTACATCCACCCCAATGGTTGGTTTGAGACCCTTGAAGTATTTAAGCATCTTAAACTTCTCACTCAATCCATCTCCATAAGAATAAGCTTCAAGAACTTTTGTTGTGTAGTCCTTGACTTTGCCAAACCCTTGCTCCAAGTCATCCCAGTCACCAATCAACTTGTCATTCCTCAACTTAAAAGTAAAGGCATTTTGCATGGCCCTAAATCCAAGAATCCTCTCGAGTTCATGTGGAAGAGATGATGGTTTAATAAATTCCACCAAAATGTCAGGAGTAACTATGTTATCCTGATGATCCATAGTTTTTCATATTCTACTGACATGAAAAATAAAATGTACTCGAGAGCTCTCCCGCAACTCAAGTTTGTATGCTACGCTACCAATCTGCTTGAAGGATTTTAAATGGACTGCAATATCTCAGAGAAATCTTTTGACACTTTCCCGTCTTGAGAGACTCCGACTTCGCTCAAGGACTTTCAAGAAAACAAAGTCACCCTCTTTAAAGGTCACTTCCCTACAGCTCTTGTGAGCATATGTTTTTGTAGGATCTTGTGCATTACGAATGCTATCTCTTGTTACTTTTACCATATCTTGCCTATCCTCAAGGAAATCCTGGACAAATTGAATTTTCTCTTTCTCTAGCACTACGGCTATAGGAGATCTCGGCTAGAAACCATACATCAACATGAATGGGCTAAATCCAGTCGCGTCACCAAATGTTTTGAACCATTATAAGCAAATTCCAATAGTGGCAAGTTTTCCTCCCAAATTACTTGCTTTTTACTGACATACGCTTGCATCATGTCTTCTAGCTTGTGGTTGAGTCTTTTTGTCAACCCCCATTAGAATGTGGATGGTTAGTCGTACTCATACTCAAAGTAGTATCCAACTTTTTGAAGACTTTCCTCTAAAAGGGGCTATGGAACTTCCTATCTCTATTAGAAACTATATCTATAGCTTGTAAAGATATTTGATATAAACAATTTAGCTAGCTCAGGAGTTGTTATCTCCTTTCTAGTAGGAGTAAACTTGGCCATTTTAGCCAACTTATCTACCACCACCCAAACCAAATCATATCCTCAACTCAATTTAGGTAACCCGATAAAAAACCCATGGAAATACTCTCCCACTTTCCTTTAGGAATATTCAATGGGTGGAGCAAGCCTCCTACTTTGAGACGCTCATGCTTATCAACCTCGCACTTCTTGCATTTCAGCATGAAGTCTTGGACGTCAAACTAGGCCAGCACTTACACTATCATGACTTTTAATAAGAATTCGGAACCGAAAGTCACCAATAGATAATACACAAAATCTACCTTTGTAAAGAAAGTACCCATCATCAATAGAGAAGTTCCCAAACCTTCCCCTCGTTGAACTTTATCGGTTGTGAAGGATCCACCCTCAAGCTCTCCGTTTCAGTACATAACCCAAGAGACCCGTCTAGTCTCTCCGGACTAGAACTTCCTCTTCTTCTTGCAAAAACCTCGGTTAATCACTCCAAATGAGCACTCCTTTTTTACAAGGAAGGTAATGGCTACTAGCAAGTGTGCACGCGTATAGTAAGCCAAACCTCTGAATAAGATGGATCATGCTCACACAAACCACGTAGTAAATCCAAAAACTTGTTCTTGAATATGGTGAAGCTCAACTCGTTTGCCATTAGCATGCGACTCAGCGCATCCGCTACTATGTTAAATTTACCTCTTTGGTAACGAAGTTGAACGTCAAACTCTTGTAGGATCTCCGCCCACCTTTCTTTTCTACCTTTCAACTCATTTTAACTTGAAAACCATTAGTACGTAGACACTATGGGAAGATCATAGTCCTGTTTTAACAGATCAGCTAAGAACTAAAGGTATAACTATTCGTTGGAAGGATCTATAAACCAAGCAGTTTTGAGAAACTCAACATTGCAATTGAAGCTACACCTACCTTGAGTATAGTGGACCCTAATGAACTGTTTGTCATAGAAATATACGCTAGTGGGGAAGCCGTTGGGGCACTTTTAATGTAAGGGAGATGCCGAGTTACATTTGAAAGCAAAAAACTTGACTGTGCCCAGCATAACTACTCCACCTATGAGCGTGAGTTACTTGCAATAGTTCATGCACTTAAAAAGTGAAAACATTATTTATATGGTGCTACTTTTGAGTTCTATACAGACCATGAAATCTTGTTACCATTATTTACAGTCTCGTTTTCAGCCTTGGATTTTTTCAAGTTTTGCTCACATGCAGAGAAAACAGGGTTCACAAAATAGGGGTCGTCCAAGGCCATTGGAATTCATTGTTTCATCTACGAAAACATTATTCACCATTGTTTCATCTACAAAAACAAAATTATGCAAAAGCTTACAAATATATACCTGTTGAATCTCGTCAAGCTCGTAGACACGGCACAACTCCATGGACGATATCAAAAGCGTAGCTAGCACATCATTCTCACCACACAAAGTAATGCATCTACCCTCATGCATGAACTCTAGGTTGCTATCCTCGTAACTACGATGCAGGGTAGGGCCCAAGTTATACAACCACTCCCCGCCAAGATAAACATATGACCTAACTAAATGCATGACCTGAAATTCAAGCGTAGCCTCATGGCCCTGCATAGCAAGTGGCACTCCTCCCAAAACCATCGTGTCTCAAACAGTTTTGTCATAACCATTAGCAAGTGAAACTATGTACTTATGGTCACTCTTGGTCTCACACAACTTCAATTTTTTGACTAATTAAAAGTTGTGACATTATCATAGACAGCCACCAAGATGAGGGAGGAGACAACTTTTCTACCTAACCATAGAGGAATTGTGCATAAGAATCCACACTATCAGGCTTATGTAGTGGCCTACCTGCCCACACTTACCCGGTCGTCCACGGTCCTTCAACCCAAGCGCCTCACCCCTGAATCTCGGCAATCGGGCCGATTTCTCTCTGGTGATTGGGCTCCATGTGCAATCAAGCCCTGTGTAGCCAATTAGAAGCTACGTGACACCATCCCTCGTCTCCAATAACTCCACCGGGCAGTTTTGTCAGCTCCGTCATCACCAACTCCATGGCCTCAACAATCATCGCCTCTATGGAATCCTTTGAGCTTTCTGGTCGTCATCGTCGCCAAAGCCCTACAACCCCTCCAATCCCACTGGCCTTCATCAGCATCGATGCTCTCCACCATGCTCCCCCACTCCACCGATCGCCACACTAGCGTAGATCGCCTCTATGGACTCCTCCGAGCTCTGTGGATGTTGTCATCGTCGCCAGAGCCCTACGACGCCTCCAATCCCACTGGCCTTCATCACCATCAATGCTCTCGGACGTGCTCCCCCACTCCACCGATCGCCACACTATCACCACCAATGACCTCTCTGATCACCACGCTAACTTGAGAGGTTATATGCAATGCAAAGTAGTCGACGGTGAGAAAAAGGTAGTGAACGACGACTAGTCCTTGGTGAGTATACTTTTTAACAGAGAGAAACCCCCACCTCCCTCCTCCATCTCCTTTCTTCACATATCTACCTCTAGGTGAGCAGAGGCCAAGCGACAACTGGCAAAGTCATCTACAATTTTTTTTCAAAAGATGAAAATCAATAGTTGAATTGGCAGCCAATAGATCAGTTCCTCGTGTTCTCTACCACAGTGTTCATAGAAGGGCATAGAGACCAAGCTTTCACTATAGCCTATAGATCTAGGAAGCTTGTTGTCATAGCTTTATCCCCAATTTAGAACTTGAACACTCAATGGGATGCCACACACACATACTTTTTTTATTAATGATGAAACCTCAATGCGCGGTGAAAACCTACGAAGAAATATGCATCGTACAACGGTGAGTCCAAAAAGGACACCACATCATGGCTCTCAATTTTTCCCCTTTTTTCCAAGAAGAAAGCTTTTCTTGGCTATGTGAAAGCCAATGAACGAGCAAGAGCCGCAATCCAATGTATGTTTTCAATCCTCAACAAATTCCCTCACAGCATGTCATGGCCATTCCATGTCACACGCTATAATACTTTCTTCCAGGCTTGAATAAGGTGAGTGTTGTACAAGCAACCAGGTATCTTTCCAACAAAACAACCAAACACCACCTCAAAGTGTGTATTAGTCGAATCACCAAAGCCCGAGGATCTCATCCGGACACACATGGCTGCTAGCATCCATGACCAAGGTAGCCACCGCGCTGCGAAATTTGACAACAAAGTAGCTTTCCGTGCAAGGACATGTATATGTATGTTGAGGATGTTCAGTACATAGCTTTGCCATTGACAATAACCTGAGTGCTTTCTTATGGTGCTTTGATTTCCAAAAGATCTCTAATATTTCCAACATAAAGGTATAATCCGATCATGCAACCAAAACAAAAGAGGTAAAAAGAACTGAATATATGCGATGAGTATGGATTGCACTATTCTCAAGTGCACATGCAGAGGCCAAGTGGCAAGCTTCCAATAGTACAACTTCCCTTTTATTCGTTGTAATATCCAATCTACCTGTGGATTAGCAGTAGTGTTCCATGCTAGCGGATATCCCAAGTGATGCACAATTTTTGAAGGCTCAATTATTTGCCGTGGCCATATATGAGCATACCAAGCTTCAATTTTCATTGGTAAGAGTTTGGATTTTCTAAAATTGACTTTGAGGCCTGTCAGACATGTGCAAAGGTCAAGTGCTGCCATTACGAACTTGAGATCATCCGAATCATTTCTAGGCACAAAGAAGGAATCATCTACAATACATGTCTCACAAATTGTTCACATGATGGCAAAACCAACCCATGCAAAGTATGCATGGCGAGAAGGTGACTCATATGTAAAAGCAGTGTATGGCATATAGTAACTTACTCAAGGGACAACCTTGGCATTCCAATTTGCCTAAGCTCCATGCATCTGTGAGTTCTCCATCCACAACGCCCGATGCCCATACGGTGCATAGTTTCTGCCACGAAGTCCCATTGGACTGTGTCAAAGGCCTTTTCAATATCTACTTGCAATAGAAGCGCGTCTTATGTTTTTGGCATACTCAATGCCATTCTATGCATTCACAATGTTGTTTATGATGTGTCTGTGAGGCACAAACCCATATTGCACCGGATGTAAACCCATACAAAGAGAGTCCTTGAGGCGGTTAACTACCATTTTTGCAACCAATAGCATGAGTGTGATGGGTCTCCAATCTGCAAAAGACTCACACAAGCTCTTTTTTGTAAAGAGTTTTAATATTCCGTCTTTTCAGGAGGAAGGCAATTCCCAATTTTTCTTATCATATATAGCAACACCACTTTCAATTGGTCCCAAAATTGCACAAAGAATTCCATTGTTAGTCCATCCCAACTGGGGGCTTTCCATCACACCATGTCGTGCAAAGCCTGCTGTAATTTTACTTCGGCAAAGGACATTTCCATAGTACTCGAATGATCTAAGGACAGAATTGGTTGTACATGAAACAACAAGGCTTCCCTAGCACCTGCATTTGGAGTGTATGTAGATGCAAGGCAACGAAGAGGACAACAAAGTGAGCATTGTTCTTATTTTGTGGAAGTCCATCTTCGTTTGTCCACTTTACACTCTTAATGTTATCTTTCTGTTGGGAATGGTGGAGCTTTTGAAAGAATTGTTTAGAGGAGCAGCCTTTGTCCCGCAAGCCTGACTCTCACTTTCCATTTTTCTCACACACATGTATATATGTGAGCATAGGTATACAAACATATACATATTATTACATTTATTTATACATTATTCAAATTATATTTATATATCTTGTGAAGTAACTAAAAGTTTTGAGTTTGCTCAAACCAATGAAAGTACTCCGAAAGTGGTGTGGTAGTGAATGTTTTTTTTAAGAATCTTAACTGTCTCAAGGACTTCACTCTAGTTTATCTTGATATATCTACCTTCCCAAGACTCATAATTTGAGGCAGGTAAGGGGGTAAAGGGATTGACTTTGGTTTATGATAGGCAATAGCTTGAAACTAACACTATAGAAATTTCGCTCTTAAGTTAACACTATACTCAATAACAAACTCTCACAATCCACCAAGCAAAAGTGCAAAATCAAAAAAACTACAATCAAACAAACAAGACGATGTAGAACTACAAAAACGAAGCACATTTTCCACTTTTCAACTCTCTTGGCTTACCCTAACATAATAATCTTAGGAGTTGGCCTCATTTCACAATTCCTCACTTGGGTTCC